>NW_026112170.1:95000-202062 GCF_024679095.1 Eriocheir sinensis | reverse complement strand
TCCCCTAAAAATACTTCTTAAGTTCCTGTCCTTTATTCTGTTCCATATAAAATCTTCATATTCTCTATTAAAAGACTTCCATCGTTTATATATTCCAGTCATCTTTTTATTTTCCTTTTGTTTATCGACACAAAATTCCCTTACAAATGCTTCCTATATCCTTATCCAATATTTTGTTCCATTAAAAATCTGCATATTCTCTGTACAAAGCCTTCCATCGTTTATATATTTCACATATCTTCTTATTTTTCTTCTATTTCTCGTCCTATCATTTCCCCTACAAATACTTCTTAAATTCCTATTCTGTATTTTGTTCCATATAAAATCTTAATATTCTCTATACAAAGACTTCCATCGTTTATATATTCCACCTTTCTCTTTTTTTTCCTTTAGTTTCTCGTCTAAATATTACCTTACAAATGCTTCTTAAATTCCTATCCTATATATTGTTCCATATAAAATCTTCATATTCTCTATACAATGCCCTCCATCATTTATATATTCCACCTTTTTTTTTTTTCCTCTAGTTTCTCGTCTAAATACTCCCTTACAAATGCTTCTTGAACGCTTATCCTATATTTGGTTCCATTAAAAATCGTCATGTCCTCTATTCAAAGACTTCCATCGTTTATATATTACACTTACATCTTTACAGAGTGGAGTCTAAGGCTCTTCGTCTCATCAGCTCTCCTCATCCTACTGATAGTCTTCTACCTCTTAAAATTCCGCCGCGATGTTGCCTCTCTTTCTATTTTCTATCGATATTTCCACGCTGACTGCTCTTCTGAACTTGCTAACTGCATGCCTCCCCCACTCCCACGGCCCCGCTGCACACGACTTTCTACTCATGCTCATCCCTATACTGTCCAAACCCCTTATGCAAGAGAAACCAGCATCTTCACTCTTTCATCCCTCACGCTGGTCAACTCTGGTAAAATCTTCCTTCATCTGTATTTCCTCCTGCCTACGACTTGAACTCTTTCAAAAGGAGGGTATAGGGACACCTCTCCTCTCGAAATTGACCTTTCTTTCGACCACCTCTTTTGATTCTTTTTTGGGAGCAGCGAGTAGCGGGCCTTTTTTTTTATTGTTTTCTTTTTGTGTGTGCCCTTGAGCTGTCTCCTTTGTTGTAAAAAAAAAAATTCCTTTTGTTTTTCGTCCAAATATTCCATTACACATATTTGCTATACGCTTATCCTATCTTTGGTTCCATTAAAAATCATCATTATCCTCTATACAAAGACTTGTATCGTTTATATATTCAGTCATCTTTTATTTTCCTTATGTTTGTTGTCCTAAGACTCCCCTACAAATGCTTCTTATATGCTTCTTAAATGCTTCTTCTATTTTGTTCCATTAAAAATCATCATTATCCTCTATACAAAGACTTCAAACGTTTATATATTCCTCTGTAACATCTCTTTATTTCCTCTCTGCCGCTTATAAAGGTCTGCCTACCTACTGTTATCACCTGCTGTACAAAGGTTCTTACTATACTGTATAATACGATATTTTACAGTACAAAGATCCGGGTTGGGTACTGCCTGTTCTGTCTACAAAGAGTTATCTATGGGCTAGGCTGTACAAAGGTCTTTATAGTTTATCTCTTACTAGGAAGAGATACGCATTGTTTCTTTTGTTTCTCTTTACTTCCTTTGTCTTTAGAATCTATATTTTACTAGGAAGAGATAGCGATTATTTTGTTTATAGCTTACAGAGGCCTCGGGTTGTAGTTTTTTCTAGTTTTTCTTCCTCTCGTATAAACAGCACACTTCGTTTCACATAAGACATATCGCTTCTCTTGTTTTTCTTTACTTTCAGAGGACTCGGTATTAGTTTTTCTTCTCCTTGTATGTACAAACTTCACTTCTTTCGGCTTCACTGTTCCTCGTAGCTCCGTGAGGCCTTGGTTTTCTTGTTTTTAGTCCTACTGTAGAGAGCTCACTTCGTTATGCTGTTTGTCTAGCCTCGTAAGCCCTTGGTGTTTTGTTTTTAGTCCTGTTATAGAGAGCTCACTTCGTTATGCTGTCCCTCGTAGCTCCGTGAGGCAATGGTTTTCTTGTTTTTAGTCCTACTATAGAGAGCTCACTTCGTTATGCTGTTTGTCTAGCCTCGTAAGCCCTTGGTGTTTGGTTTTTAGTCCTGTTATAGAGAGCTCACTTCGTTATGCTGTTCCTCGTAGCTCCGTGAGGCAATGGTTTTCTTGTTTTTAGTCCTGTTGTAGAGAGCTCATTTCGTTTTGGTGTTTGCCTAGCTTCGTGAGGCCTTGGTCTTAGGTTTTCTTTCTCTTATAGAAACCTCACTTGCATGTCTTTCACTGTTCCTCGTATCTTATCTCTCCTGAGGCCTCGGGTCTAGGTTTCAGTCCTCTTGTAGAAACCTCGCCTTAATTTGTTTCATTGTTCTTCGTCCTTTATCTTTCCTCTTACAGAAACCTCCCTTCCACTTGTTTCACCGTTCCTCTTAGCTGTCTCACGTGCTTGTGGAGATTTCTTCGGTTAAGTTTTCCTGCAGCCTTAGGAGTGTCACCTCTATTCCTCGCCTTAATTTGTTTCATTGTTCTTCGTCCCTTATCTTTCTTCCCTTCCACTTGTTTCACCGTTCCTCTTAGCTCTGTCTCACGTGCTTGCAGAGGTCTCGTCGGTTTAGTTTCCCAGCAGCCTCAGGAGTGTCACCTCTATTCCTCCTGCCGTACATAGAACTGCTTGGCGGCGGCTATCTCATATCGAGCATCTCACACCTGTTGGCTTCACCTGACACTTAGCGCTGCAGGTATATTGACAGGTAAATTGCCTCCTTGTGTTCTGCTAGAGAGTTTCGTTCGGGGTAGACATCGCCCTCGTTTTCGATTTCTTTCTATCGCGTACAAATTGGCGCACACAATACTGATCCTATACCTTCCTTATCGCGTACAAACTGGCGCACACAATACTGATCCTATACCTTCCTTATCGCGTACAAATTGGCGCACACAATACTGATCCTATACCTTCCTTATCGCGTACAAACTGGCGCACACAATACTGATCCTATACCTTCCTTATCGCGTACAAATTGGCGCACACAATACTGATCCTATACCTTCCTTATCGCGTACAAACTGGCGCACACAATACTGATCCTATACCTTCCTTATCGCGTACAAATTGGCGCACAAAATACTGATCCTATACCTTCCTTATCGCGTACAAATTGGCACAAAATACTGATCCTATACCTTCCTTATCGCGTACAAAATGGCTCTGAAAATACTGATCCTATACCTTCCTTATCGCGTACATATTGGCACATAAAATACTGATCCTATACCTTCCTTATCGCTTAAATTTTGTCACAAAATACTGATCCTATACCTTCCTTATCGCGTACAAATTGGCACACAAAATACTGATCCTATACCTTCCTTATCGCGTACAAATTGGCACACAAAATACTGATCCTATACCATCCTTATCGCGTACAAATTGGCGCACAAAATACTGATCCTATACCTTCCTTATCGCGTACAAATTGGCGCACAAAATACTGATCCTATACCTTCCTTATCGCGTACAAATTGGCACACAATACTGATCCTATACCTTCCTTATCGCGTACAAATTGGCACACAAAATACTGATCCTATACCTTCCTTATCGCGTACAAATTGGCACACAATACTGATCCTATACCTTCCGTATCGCGTACAAATTGGCACACAATACTGATCCTATACCTTCCTTATCGCGTACAAATTGGCACACAATACTGATCCTATACCTTCCTTATCGTGTACAAATTGGCACAAAATACTGATCCTATACCTTCCTTATCGCGTACAAATTGGCGCACAAAATACTGATCCTATACCTTCCTTATCGCGTACAAATTGGCGCACAAAATACTGATCCTATACCTTCCTTATCGCGTACAAATTGGCACATAAAATACTGATCCTATACCTTCTTTATCGCGTACAAATTGGCACACAAAATACTGATCCTATTCCATCCTTATCGCGTACAAATTGGCACATAAAATATTGATCCTATTCCTTCCTTACCACGTACATATTGGCACATAAAATACTGATCCTATTCCATCCTTATCGCTTACAAATTGGCACATAAAATACTGATCCTATACCTTCCTTATCACGTACATATTGGCACATAAAATACTGATCCTCGTTTAACATTTTTCTTACCGCGTACAAATTGGCACACGTATTACTGATCCTATACTTTCCTTATCGCGTGCAAATTGGCACACGTAATACTGATCCTATACCTTCCTTATCGCGTGCAAATTGGCACACGTTATCCTCACCCTTGTTAAACATACATTATATTCATATACCGCGTACATATTGGTACAAGTTATGCTGACCCTCTTTCTACAACATTCTTAGCGTACAAATTGGCACACATAATACTGACCATCATATTAATACCTTCCTTACCGCGTACAAATTGGCACAAGTAATGCTCACCCTAGTTTTACACACATTCCTTACTGCGTACAAATTGGCACAGGGGCATAATCCTCCTCGTTCACTCTATACTTTTTGGTCTAAATCTTTCTTACTTGTCTAACTCCTTACACTTTTCTTAGTTTTGTTTTACTCCCTACTTTCTTATTTTTCCTTATTTCTTATTCTTTACTCCTCCTTTCACATTCTTTCATACTTTCTCACTCTTTACTCTTTTCCCCACTCTATACTTTTCAGTCTAGTTCCTTCTCACTTGTCTAACTCCTTACACTTTTCCTATTTTTGTTTTACTCTTTACCCTTTCTTATTTTTCCTTATTTCCTATTCTTTACTCTTCCTTTCTCATTCTTTCATAATTTCTCACTCTTTGCTCTCTTCCCCACTCCATCACATCCCTAGCAGCGACCAGGCCTAACAGGACCAGCTAGCTACGTAGGCACACCCCCACACCACACCCTAGTTCCCTCACGTCACTCTTCATTAACACCGCTAACGGCCACGCACTGTCTTATTCCCTCGCGGCCTTGACCCGGCAACACCTCGGAGAGACGGACCATCGCCAGGGAGAGAGGGCGGGGCAGAGACTAACATGGGCAAGGCTCTCGGCAAGGCTTATGCTTACTAGATTCTTGGATGAGCTTACGGAGTCTCATTTAGTGTCATGGGGATCGTTGGAGGCGTAGGATTGGGGTTTTTCTTTCTTTCTTTTTTTCTCTTTCTTCCCGCTAACACATCGACAAGGCTCTCGGAATGGTTTATATTTACTGTTTTACTTTTACAGGACTCTTGCGTGAGCTTACGGTGTCCCTTTTACTGTATGAGAGGCGTGGGAGGCTTAGGGTTGGGTTTTATCTTTCTTTCTATATTTCTTTCTGCTCTTTCTTCCCTCTAACACATGGGCAAGGCTCTGTACAAGGCCTATGTTTAGCGTCTTGGATGAGCTTATGGAGTCCCTTTTACTGTATGAGAGGCGTGGGAGGCTTAGGGTTGGGTTTTATCTTTCATCCCGAGCTGCTTCGTCTTCATCACTTTGAGCCTCGAGACCCCAAAACGATTAATGGCACCAAGACATCTGACTAACATAAACATAAACGCTTTAATACTATGAATCACTGGTGTCCCGGCTCACGCACACACACACGCACGCACGGTGATGCTGCTGCCTTGTTGCTGCGTCCGTGTGGCACCCCGTGGCGGACAGGGAGAGAGAGGGAGAGGGGAAGGAAAGGGGAGAGAGAAATAAGTCTAGGTGAGGGTCGGCGCGGGCTCCCAAAGTACAGTCCCGTGTCGAGGCGAGCGGGATCCTTAATGCCAGTTAGCGGCGAGGGGGGAGCCGAGGCAGGAAACTGACTCCCTTCCTCTCCTTAAGGGCGTGGGAGGGGCGGGGCGGTGAGGGGTGGGCCGGGGGGTCAGTGCCAGGCGGGAGACGTGGTGGTGTCAGCCGGGGAGGGTGAGCGGGGGACTGGCAGCGTGTCTGGGGTGATACCGGTGGCCGTGTCCCTCTGCAGCAGGAGGTAGAGGCGGTTGTTGAGGCCGCGGTGGGTGTCCGTCACCACGCCCACGGTCCCCTCGGAATCCGTAAGCGGCCCCTCGTCCTCCTCGCTGCTGCCGCCCACCGCCATCACCACGTCCTCGTCCGCTCCCTCACGCCTCCCACATGGGCCTGGTTTTGCTACGCCCTCGGGCAAGGAGAAACCCACACACCAGCAAGGCCACGCCCACTGAAGAGGCCACAACGCCCGCGCCCACTACCGCCCAGTCGATGACGTGGCCGCGGCTGAGACGACCGAGAGGCAGCGGCTGGCCGGGACTCAGGCCGTGGTTGCCAGCGCCGCGGAACACCCAGAGGTCCTTGGTGTGCTCCAGGATGTTGGAGGGCCGCGCGGAGGGTCTTGATGCGTGGCGCTTCTTCTCTGTGACTTTATTACGATTTATTCTGCGTGGCTTGTGTGCCTTGAGCGTCGCCTTCTCCCGGACCGTCTCACCGTGCAGTGCCACCCCCAGGCGAGGCTTTGCGCTCCTCCGTGGGGCCGCTGGGGGGTGCACGGTGGCATGGTGGTCAAAGGGCGGCATGCGGTTGTGTATGATCCAGTATGGCAGCGTGGTGGGCGTGGGGGCGTTCGTGGGAGTCGTTGTAGGCGTGGGTTGGCGTGGATAAGGCGTGGGTGCCCTTTGGGAGGATGCCGCAGCCGTCGGGGTGGTGCTGTGTCCCTCTGGTGTTGTCTGTGGGTGGATGTCTGTCGTGGCCGCTGTCTCCACGTCCACGTAACTCACTGAAGCGTTGACTGGCGGGGGTTCGTGACGTGGGGCGCTGGTCAGGGCTGCATCATCCTCATCATCCATTATAGAATTACTCTCTTCCGTCATCCTCATCGTAGCGTTACTCTCCTCACTGCTGTTGTGTGTGTCCGTGATGATGTCCAGAGTCGCAGATATGCTAGTGGTAGTGGTGGTGGTAGTGGTGGTTGTCGTAGTGGGGATCGTGGTGGTAAGGAGGTGGGAGGCGATGGTAGTTGTGGTCGGGAAGTCGCTGTCCTCAAGAAGCATGACTGGTTTGTAGCCGAGAGTGGTGGGAACGGCGCACCTGAGGAGAGAGAGAGAGAGAGAGAGAGAGAGAGAGAGAGAGGTGTAGAAAAGTTAGTGAAATAGGGAGCTGATTGTCCGTAGAGTAACATATGTGGCAAAATAAAACCTGATCACCCAATGGAAATGAAAGATATGTAAAGAAAGGTTAATTTAGTGAAAAGAAAGACAGGTAGAAAGCTATATTAGTGAGAACTGGAACCGACTATTCGTAGAGTAAATAAAATAGGCAAAATACAACCTGCGCAGAAGATATATAAGATAGATAAAGGAAAAAGGATAGATTAGTGGAAAATGGAACCGATTATTATAAGAAAATAATATAAAAGAAAGATACAGAAAATAAGGTAAGATTAGTGAGAAGTCTAACCGAATATCCAAAGTAACATAAATGGCAAAATACAACCTGTGCATTTAGATGTAAAAAAAAAAAAGTAGAGGTAGAAGAGATAGAAAAGAGATAGAAAAAGTTAAGTTTCTGAAAAGTAGAACCCGTAGAGTAAGCAGAATCGTCAAAATACAACCTGCGCATCAAAAGGAAAAGAAATGATGAAAAGGTTAGATTAGTGAAACGTGGAACCGAGAATCCGTAGAGTAACACAATAAGCAATATGCATCCTGCTCAGAAGATACAGAGGGAAGCTATGTAAGAAAGGTTAAAGTAGTGAAAAAACAGAACCGATTTAACTTAGAGTGACACAAATGGCAAAATAAAACCTGATCATCTAAAGGAAAAGAAAGATGTATATAAAAAAGTTAAGTTAGTGAAAAGAAAGATAGGTAGAAAGATACATTTGTGAAAAGTGAAACCGATTATCCGTAAAGTAACAGAATCGCCAAAATACAAACTGCGCAGAAGATATAAAATATCCATATAGAAATAAAAGGAAAAAGTAGTGAACAGTGAAATCAATTATACAAAGAATAACACAATTGGTAAACTAAAAGTAAACTAAAACGTGGGAACCAAAGGGAAAAGAATGACATAGAGAAGAAAGGTCAGATTAGTGAAAGATAGAACCGGTTATTACGTAGTAGAAAGAGAAAGGGACGAATTCGTTACGCACAGAGATAGTAACGAAATAGCAACAAAACTACAACAAAAAACTGCGCATCTGAAGAAAAAAAGTAATAGTGGGATAGAAGAAAACAAGGTAAATATGAGTAAAAAAATCGAAGAGGCTTTTAGTAGAGCGAAAAAAATGGAAATAATTAGGAATAAAACAACTGCGCATCTGAAAAAAAAGTGATAGTGGGACTGAAGAAAAAAAGGTAAATATGAGTAAAAAATCGAAGAGGCTTTTAGTGAAATGAAAATATAGAATTGATAACCTTTTGATCGAGTAACAAAATAGGAACAGAACAACAACCAAAATTACGCATCTGAAGAGAAAAAGAGATAGAAGGATAGAAAAAAAAGATAGAGTAGTAAAAAATAGAAGAGGCTTTTAGTAGAATGAAAAAAAATGGAAATAATTATCCGACGGTCGAGTAACAAAATAGGAACAAAATAACAACTGCGCATCTGAAGGAAAAAAAGTGATAGTGGGCTAGAAGAAAAAAAGATAAATATGAATAAAAGATCGAAGAGGCTTTTAGTAGGATGAAAAAAAGGAAATAATTAGGAATAAAACAACACCTACGCATCTGATGAAAAAAGTGAGAGAGGGATAGAAGAAAAAAAGGTATATATGAGTAAAAAAACGAAGAGGCTTTTTAGTTGAATGAAAAAAAATGGATGTAAGTAGCCGTGGATCGAATAACAAAATAAACGAAACAACAAAAAATACGAGACTGGAAGGGAAAAGAGATAGAGGGATATAAAAAAAAGATAAATTAGTAAAACCTAGAAGAGGCTTTTAGTAGAATGAAGAAATGGAAATAATTATCCGTTGATCAAGAATAAAAACAACACAAAAACTACGCATTTGAAGGGAAACACAGATAGAGAAATAGAAAAAAGGAAATTAGAGTGAAAAGTAGAAAAGCTTAACAGTATAATGAAAAAAATGGAACTCGCAAAAAACACCAAAAACTGAAATGAAAAAAACGATGGAGTAATAGAATAAAAAAAAAAGATAAATTAGAGTGAAATGTAGAACAGTTTATCAGCAGAAAGAGGAAGCAAAAAAATGAAAAAAGATAGAGATAGGAAAAATGGTGAAAATAATAAAAGACAAAACCGATTATACTTAGAGAGAAGGAATACTGGCGAGAGTGGATAAAGTGCAGTTACGGATTATAACAGAACACTTACGGACATATTTATGAAAAATGGAAAGGGGTTGGGGGAGAGAGAGAGAGAGAGAGAGAGAGAGAGAGAGAGAGAGAGAGAGAGAGAGAGAGAGAGATTGATTGATTGATTGATTGATTGATTGATTTATTGGCCTCAAGGTAGTTACATAGATTATTTTACACATTGTCTTTAAAAGCCACTAGTCCATTGAGCCGTAGCTCTCTTATGGACTACATGTTATATATATTTATATATAAGTGAGCATAACAGGTGCGACAAGGTCTCTCAAAAATATATTAAAGATTGCAAAAAATTAAGTATGGCTAACTCAGAATGCATACTCTATACATGTGCACCCCAATACAAAATTAATGAAAATAGGCTTTTGTTCCTGATTAATAGAACAAAGTGATAATAATAATAATAATAATAATAACAATAGCAACAAAAATACTACTAACAGTAATAATAGTTTCATAACAATATTACTAATAATAATGATAATAACAAAAAAAATAATAATAATAATGACAGACATGATAATAATGAGACATGATAATAATGATAGACATAATAATGATAGACATGATAATAATGATAGACATGATAATAGTGACAGTAGTAACGCATAATAATAATAATAATAATAATAATAATAATAATAATAATAATAATAATAATAATAATAATAATAATAATAGTGATAATAAAATTATAATAGTGATACTGATCCTGAACATTACTATTACATATTCTAATAGTAGTAGTAGTAGTAGCAGTAGTAGTAGCAGTAGAGAAGGGAGGGAAAGGGGGAAGGAGAAGGATAGGGTGAAAGCATAGCAAGCACTCTTTAACATGCCTTAATGTGAGGTAGTTAAGGCATATATTTCACTGAAAAATATTAAGTATAATTACCATGTAACAATGAAAATAAATTTCTTTTAAATGAGACTAAATTATCATTATTTAGAAGGGACTGAGGCAAGTTATTCCAGTTTTTTGATCCCCGTGACAGAACACTCTGCTGGGCGTGTGTGGTCCTGCATAACGGTAGACGCAATTGATGAGTTCTACGGGTCACAGAGTGGGGCATCACAGTAAAGCCAGGGTATACAGGGAAAGAGTGAAGAGCTTTGTGTACAAATAAGTTAGTTTGAAGGTATATAATATCGGGAAGCTTTAACAACCTAAAATCTCTAAAAATACAGTTTCTATGAGCATACCGATCTTTAAAGAACATAACACGTAAGAGTTTTTTTTGTGAAATAATCAGGCTGTCGATGAAGGTGTTATAGGCGCCTCCCCATATGGCACAACAGTATAGAAGGTGCGGATATATTAGAGATAAATAAATTTGCCGTAAAGAGTTTTGGTTCAAACAATCTCTTAGTCTGTATATTACGCCCGTTAGCAGGGCTACCTTTGATTTTACCATGTCAATGTGTTGTTTCCATTTTAATTTATTATCGATAGTTATACCTAAAAATTTAAAATCAGTAACTACATTTAATGCAAAATTATTTATTTTTATTGATGTATGAACTGGCTGAGCCGTGAGTGGACTAGAAATCATGAACTTAGTTTTGTTAATATTTAATGTTAATTTATTACTCATGATCCAATTTGATACATTGATAAGCTCAGTATTTAAAGTGTCTGTTATATCTTCAAGATCATGTCCTTGAATGAAAATTGTGGTATCGTCGGCAAATAAAAGGAATTTTAATTTATTGCTGCTATGAATTATGTCATTGATATATATTAAGAAAAGAATCGGGCCAAGAATTGATCCCTGGGGCACACCACATGCGGAATCTGTATATGGCGATGACACATTGTTAAACGATGTACATTGTTTCCTGTGTGCTAAGTAACTTTTGAACCAATTATGCGCATTGCCACGAATTCCATAAACAAACAATTTATCTAGTAGAATGTTATGAGAAATGGTGTCAAAAGCTTTAGTGAGATCACAGAACACAGTTATCTGGAACATTTTTGCATCCAAAGCATTGTAAATATTTTGACATAGATGGTGAAGTGCTAATTCAGTAGAATACTTAGGACGGAAGCCATACTGAACGGAGGTGAGGAGTGAGTGCTTGGACAGGTAATTCATTAGTCTTACTGACATCATTTTTTCAAAAATTTTGCTAAAGCTGGGTAAGATGGAAATAGGTCTGTAATTAAGTGGTAATGAAGAGTCTCCCTTCTTAAAGATTGGAACAACACGTGCCATCTGCAGGTGACTTGGAAAAGAGCCTTCTTTAAAAGATGTATTAATTATATAAACTAAAAAGGGAGAAATTAGGTCACAACATTCCTTAATTATTTTAATACTAATGTCATCATGTCCCGGGGAAGAGACTTTTATATTAAGAATGACAGACTTAACTTCTGGTAGTGTAGTGGGTCGTAAGTAGAAAGAAAATGGAACCGATTCGGGGAGATAAGTGGTAAAAGGTGTTTGGGTCTCTGGGATGTTCGTGGCTAACGTGTTGCCAATATTACTGAAATAGTTATTGAAAGCGTTCGCTATATTAAAAGAATCTGTTACGGTATCACCATTGAATAAAAAAGATGAAGGAAGTTTCGCTTGTTTTTTACCGAGTAGACTATTTATAGTAGACCAGGTCTTTTTGGAGTCCCCTGCTTCACTTGACAATTTGTTTTTATAGTAATTTGCTTTGGCAGTTCTTATGGTCGTTGTTAATTTATTTCTATAGGATTTAAAGGCGTTTTCATAAGTAAGGGGCCACTTGGCATACAGTTTTTGAAGTTTGTTACGATGTTTAATTGAATTCTTAATGGCAGAAGTGATATAAGGTTTGCCTATATGCTTTTCTTTAATTGTTAATGTCTCCAACGGGAAGTGCTTATTATACAGGTCAGTAAATTTCGTTATGTACCAGTCAAACAAATAATTTACTCCATAATCGATAGAGAGAGAGAGAGAGAGAGAGAGAGAGAGAGAGAGAGAGAGAGAGAGAGAGAGAGAGAGAGAGAGAGAGAGAGAGAGAGAGAGAGAGAGAGAGAGAGAGAGAGAGAGAGAGAGAGAGAGAGAGAGAGAGAGAGAGAGAGAGAATTGTTAGGCAGGATACGTGACGCTGGTGGGTCGCCAGTAGTGTGTGGCGTCCTGCCAAGGAGGGGCGTTGGCGATGGATGGCTGTCCAGGGCGATAGCAGTGAACAGCAGACTTGCTGAGCACTGCGAGCGCAATGGGTGGCTGTTCGTCGACAATTGGGACCTCTTCTTTGGCAACGACGCCCTCTACGCCCGTGACGGGATACACTTGACGTTCAAGAGTCCCTTGAGCGAGCACTTGGTACTCTGAGGGATTTTTTAGTATAGGCGAGGGGGGGAGGAGTAATGGGAGCAATGGGAGGAGTAATGGGAGGGGACATCTAGCTCATAATATAACCAGGCAGCTTAGAAGTAATTCTAGAGTAGTAACAGAGGACGGGCTAAGAATCTTCTATACTAACAGCAGGAGCCTCAGAAACAAGATAGACTTACTAATGGGTGAAGCTTGTTCAGAAAATTTTGACATAATAGCGATCACTGAGACATGGATAGACACTGCTAATAGAAATTTTAGATCAGAATTTGAAATAACGGGTTATCAGATGTTTCACAAAGACAGAAGGGGCAGAAAGGGAGGTGGAGTTGCGCTATATGTTAAAGACTCACTTAAATGTTTAGTTAACAACTCAGTCAAAACTAACATGGATTCAGAATCAGTTTGGGTGGACGTTTACAAAGGGAAAAAAAAAACTAACTCTAGGAGTTATATACAGGCCACCCAACCTTAACAGGCAGGACACGAGTATATTACTACAGGAGATTGGCAGGGCGAGTATGAGTAGAAATGTCTGCGTAATGGGGGACTTTAATTATAGGAATATAGACTGGGAAAATCTAGTGGGTGACCTGGAAGCCGATGACTTTCTTGAAGTTATACAAGATAATTTCCTTAAGCAGGTAGTTACTGAGCCTACCAGAGGAGATAACATATTAGACTTAGTCCTAACCAATAATGGGAACTTGCTACGTGAGTTGGAGGTGGGCGGAGAGTTAGGAAATAGTGATCACAGAACGGTTCGTTTTAGCTTAGACTGGGCGGTAACCCGCGAACCAAACCCAGTGTTAGTGCCAGATTTTAGAAGAGCAAACTACGAGGGGCTTCGAAGACATCTTGAAGGGGTAAACTGGGATAAGTTAGGGATTCATGAGGGCCAGAACTGCGGATTGGAGAGCCAGGAGAACCAGGTAGAAATGCCTTACAATAATTTAGTTAGAGTAATAGTAGAGGGGCAAGAACAGCATATACCACAGCGAACACTTAGAAAAGAAAACAATGATCCTAAGTGGATGACTCGTGGACTAAAACACGAGATTGGGTTAAAGAAGGGAATTTATCAGAAAATAAAGAATGGGGAAACACATCTCAGGGGCCGGTACGTCGAACTATCTAGATTAGTTAAGAAAAACACCAGGATAGCAAAAAAGAACTATGAGATCAAAGTAGCAAATGAGGCGAAAAGTAATCCTAAGGGCTTCTTTCAGATGTATAGAACAAAAACACGGGAGAAAATTGGACCGCTGAAATCAAACACAGGGGAGCTAGTAGAAAATTACGAAAATATGAGCACATTGTTGAACGACTACTTCCTTTCAGTATTCACACAGGAGGATCGAACGACTATACCGGAAAGAGTTCAGGTGTACGAGGGCGGGGATGGCGATAAATTGAGGGATATAATCATTACCAGGCAAGTAGTTCAGGATGAGATAGATAAGCTTAAGAAGAACAAGTCGCCAGGTCCTGACGGGATATTTCCGAGGGTTTAAAGGAGCTAGGTGATATAATCAGTGACCCACTAACCGACATTTTTTAAGATGTCGGTAAATACTGGCTATGTGCCGAGCCTATGGAAAGTAGCTAATGTGACGCCGATTTTTAAAAAGGGGGACAGGTCAGTTGCTTCAAACTATCGCCCAATTAGCTTAACATCGGTTATTGGGAAGATGCTGGAGTCCATAATAGCCAGGAACATTCGGGAGCATTTAGAGAAACATAGCTTAATTCACGACTCGCAGCATGGGTTCACAAAAGGTAGGTCATGCCTCACCAATCTCTTGTCCTTCTACAATAAAGTATTTGAGGCGGTTGACAGAGATGAAAATTATGATGTAATCTATCTTGATTTTAGTAAAGCGTTTGACAAAGTTCCTCACCAACGACTGTTGCTTAAATTACAGGCTCACGGAGTAGAGGGTAAAGTTTTGAACTGGGTCAAGGCGTGGCTTAGCAATAGGAAGCAAAGAGTGCAAATCAATGGTAAAAGATCTGACTGGGGATGTGTTGAGTGGGGTCCCACAAGGTTCGGTATTAGGTCCACTTTTGTTTATTATTTATATCAATGACTTAGACACAGGAATTAGTAGTGATGTTAGTAAATTTGCAGATGATACCAAGATCGGTAGAGTAATTGAGTCGGATCAGGACGCTAGTATTCTCCAAGGTGAACTCAACAGATTATATGACTGGGCGGATAAATGGCAGATGGAGTTCAATGTAGGGAAGTGCAGTATTCTGAGTGTAGGTAGGAACAACCCCTCACATAACTATTACTTAAATGACACTCTCATAAGTAGGTCTGGGTGCGAGAGGGATTTAGGGGTCTTAGTGAGCTCTGATCTCCGTCTAAGGGCACAATGCATTCAAGCTAGAAATCGAGCTAATAGGGTACTGGGATTTATTTCAAGGAGCGTAAGCAACAGAAGCCCCGAAGTCTTCCTCAAACTATATTTAGCATTAGTTAGACCTCATCTTGACTATGCGGTTCAGTTTTGGTCACCCTACTATAGAATGGATATCAAAATGTTAGAATCGGTGCAGAGGAGGATGACTAAGATGATTCAGGGGTTGAGAAACTTGCCATACGAGGAAAGACTCAAACAGTTAAACTTGCATTCTCTAGAAAGGCGAAGGGTGCGTGGAGACATGATCGAGGTTTATAAATGGATGAAGGGCTTTAATAAGGGAGACATTCATAAGGTTTTGTTGGTAAGAGAACCGGGTAGGACACGAAGTAATGGGTTTAAACTGGATAAATTCAGATTCAACAGGGACATAGGCAAAAATTGGTTTACTAACAGGGTGGTGGATGAGTGGAATAGGCTTAGCAGTCATGTGGTGAGTGCCAATACAATTGTCACATTCAAAAATAGACTAGATAAATTCATGGACAGCGATATTAGGTGGGGTTAGATACACGGGAGCTTAGGGTCAAAGGAGCTGCCTCGTACAGGCCTACCGGCCTCTTGCAGACTCCTGCGTTCTTATGTTCTTATGTTCTTATGAGAGAGAGAGACGTAGATGAAGTAAAAAACGGCCAAACGAACAAACAAACGGTCAGGTGCACAAACACGTGAAAAACAAACAAACGGACAGACGAAAAAACATTCCGACACTCAGATGAGATAACAGACGGACCAACAGAGACATAGAAAGACGGAAAACAGATTCATAAGCAAACAAACAGGTAGACAGAAAAGGGGAGATAAGAGAGCAAGCGCCCATTGTAATATTAACTCATTTATCTCCCTTGCCGCTTTGTGAACTGTTTTGAGCATGTTGAGAGTTGATTGGGTCCGCGTTGGATCTGCCTGACGAGGTGTTGCTTGCGGGTGTCAAGAGCCTTGGGTTGGGGTGTTAATTTATTAAGCTTGATGATCCATCGGGAGGAAGTTGGTGAAATTGTGTTGTATGTTAATTGCTGCGTTTTCTTAATGACGAAGCAAAGCTGTGAGTTGTGAAATGCAACTACGTTCTGTTGTATTGTTAAATAATAATGATAATTTTGGTGTGTAGTGGTAGTAGTAGCTGTAGCAGTAACATTAAAATCAGCAGTGGAAACAGTAGCAAAGGCAGGAACATTGTGATTATGGTGGTAACTGTGGAGGCAATACTAATTATAACTGTACTAATTCACTAACTAACTGCAATACTAACTGTACTAATTCACTAACTGACTGCAATACTAACTCTACTAATTCACTAACTAACTGCAATACTAACTCTACTAATTCACTAACTAACTGCAATACTAACTGTACTAATTCACTAACTAACTGCAATACTAACTCTACTAATTCACTAACTAACTGCAATACTAACTGTACTAATTCACTAACTAACTGCAATACTAACTGTACTAATTCACTAACTAACTGCAATACTAACTCTACTAATTCACTAACTAACTGCAATACTAACTCTACTAATTCACTAACTGACTGCAATACTAACTCTACTAATTCACTAACTAACTGCAATACTAACTCTACTAATTCACTAACTAACTGCAATACTAACTCTACTAATTCACTAACTAACTGCAATACTAACACTACTAATTCACTAACTGCAATACTAATTCACTAACTGCAATACTAACTCTACTAATTCACTATTGTTTTAAGCAAACCACTCATTCCTATTTCTAACAAGTCATAAAGCAATGTCCACTAGATAACATAGACAACCCAGCAAGTTTTCAAAATACAATCTTTCTTCCTTTTCTGCATTTCTTCCTATACCTACAAATACAACATAAACAATCCAGAACGTTTTCAAACACTTAAATTTCTTTCCCATTAACAGTCCTTCCTCTGCTTGCCGGCCCCCATCATCCCTCCCTTCCCCTCGGCGGCAGGCTGCTCCTTCACAAGTTCCCACTCTTCATCTTCGTGCTACATATCTTCCCACGCCTGCCGGCCACCCTTAACCTTTTCTCCCCTTGGGCGGGCAGGATGCTCTTTTTCTCTATCCTTGCATACCCCCTTCCTACACGTGACTCTCCCCCGTGAGTGCTGTCCTTTCATCCTCCACCTTTGATTAGATAGTTAGTGTAGCTTGTCACAAACAGCCTCGTAAGGACCAGCAGGTCTGCTGCTGTTTGTTCTTCCTTTGTGTTTCTTTGTGTGACCTTCTCTTTCCCTTGGCGGCAGGCTGCTCCTCGCCGCTCGGCCTCACTACCGGCGACGTCCTGGACTGGCAGATCTCCGCCTCGTCGTCCTACCCGGCGACGTGGGACGCGGGCTGCCAGGTCAAGTACGCCCGCCTGCACCAGCCCAATGGCCGGGCGTGGTGTGCCGGCAGGAGGGCCGCCGGCGAGTGGGTCCTCGTGGATCTCGGTGTGCCGACCAAGGTAAGAATTAGTAGATTGACCCTTGACCCGGTAGCAGCGACGGGCCAAATTTGTGCCATGATAGAAACCCCTAAAAATAGATGATACGTAAACTGATCACAAATGCTTTGATATATATTATGAAATGGTTTGCGTGAGTGATGATTTTTCTCATTTTTATCGCTTAGAGGGACCATTAAGAAACATGATCCCCGCTGCTACCGGGTTGAGAGCAAATCCATATCCTGCCGCGTGTGCCCTAGTGTCCTACAATCTGATGTGCCGCAGTTAAATATTTTTTTTTATCTCTATTACCATTCTTGTTTTCGTTCACAGTATCAGTAGCGTTTTATTGCATCTATAGCAGGTATCGTAAACTTAATTTTAGTTGGGTGCAGGTCTATTAAACTGTATTATGAAAGGCTGTCATTATATTTTATCTCTATTACCATTCTTGTTTTCGTTCACAGTATCAATAGCGTAGTACATTATTGCATCTATAGCAGGTATCGTAAACTTAGTTGGGTGCAGGTCTATTAAAGTGTATCATGAAAGGCTGTCATTGTTCTTTATTCAAATTTCCAGGTATAATAGACGAACCGGGCCGAAATATTTAATGCGCATGCCTGTATACCTGAATGTCGTCACTTATCCACTGAGATATAGAAACTGCAATAATAAATGTCGGCCCAGGTGGGTTAAGCTTTTTGATTTATTGCCTCGTCTAGAACGTTTGTGGGTAGCAGTTGCCTCTTTCGCGGCGTCCAGGTGGTCATGTTTTTGAGGAGAAACTGTAACCTTGCCGAGTCACCTGCCGTAAAGAGGAAAAAAAAAAGCGTCGTCTCTGTTAACCGTGGTCAAGGATTACATGGTGCTGCTATGAGTCAGCAGAAAGCTTGCCTCGTGTACACGCTTGTATCGCTTCCCACTCGGCGGCCGCGAACACCAGAAGCCACTAGACGAGGGGCTGGGCGTCCGCTTCCAATTCTTTGTGTTGGGAAAAAAAAAAGATCGGGCTTCAAAATTTACTAATGTTTCTCAGATACGCTTGCTGCTTTCTAGTTCTGACGCCTGCAGTGTTAGCTCTTTCTGCGCTGGCTTTGTCGCTGGGCAGAGAAATGTTGCTTGCCTGTGGCTGCATATTATCTAAACTGATAGCCATAAGTATCCTCAAACTCGAATACCCCCAAAATTTCAGCAACTCTAACTTTTCTAAATTGTTTAAAACCACACGACGTTAAATGACTTTTAGGAATATTATATTGTTCAAAGACCGCTGAAAATTTACGCAACTTTAATGAAGCAATATTTTTAGCAGTTTCTCTGATCGTCATACTGTTGTCTTGAAATGTTTCAGGTAGGACAGAGTTTCACTTTCGTTCATTTTTCCTTTCCCTTTTTCAGTGTCGCATCGAAATGTATCCTTGTTCAGTTTGACCATGGCTGCCACTGAGTCTGTTCTTCCACTCTCTGTAGGTGACCGGCCTCCTAACGCAGGGCAAAGGGGACGACGAGGAGTGGGTGACGTCCTTCGAGCTTTCCTACTCCCTAGACGCCTACCACTGGCACTTCGCTCGAGACATCTACAACAACAAAAAGGTAAGTGTGTATTCGCTCATAGTTGGGTTGGTGTGCGTTGTTTGGTATGTGGCGTCACTGAGCAGCCTCCCCTGACCCGCAGCCATTCGTCCGAGACAAGAACACAGACTGACGCGCCCCAAGGATACTGTTCTGGCGAGGGGGGAATGTTGTCATGCCTGGCTGCTCATGGGCCGCCGCGTACAGCACATGGGCCGGCCCTGAGCCAGGCTAGATGTAGATTTGGTAATCTTTTGCGACAATGTCCGTCCGTGCGGGCGCGTACACACACACACACACACACACACACACACACACACCGTGGTGGTGGTTGTGGTGGTGATGGTGGTGCTCATGTTGAGTGCGAGGCGGGGGGAGCGGTCGGGCTCTTGCTTCGACCAACCTTTGCTGGTGCCGCATGGGGGAAAGCTTGGTCCCTGAGCAGCAAAGTGTCTAAAGGCCCATTTTGCAGCCATAGATGTAATCTCCTCAGGCGGACAGGTCAGGCCTTGAACTTAGCATGATGTCCCTCTTCAGAGCTTGGTTTCTGGCACCCAGTTTTCACCAGCCTTCCAGGGCCTTACGCCACGTATGGGCATATGGGTATATACAGTACCTGCATATACCCGTATACCTGACGACATAAGTGCAGTTGAAGCACCGCAGAGGCTCCGGGTTAGTCTCCTGACGGAGAATGTACTTTAAAAGCCTAAGTCAAAGGACTATGGGAGGGAATCTCCAGCTGGAACGTCACCTCTGCCTGCCGCATTGGCTCTGAGTGACATTGACCTGCCTTGTACGTACACCTCAGTGCGAAGCTGACGAACGGGTCCTCCAAGATGGGGTCAAAGGACTGGTGCCGGGATACCGTAAAATGACGTCCCGAGACCTGCCCTCCTCATAAGGGTTGATGGCCAACTGATTCTCCCTCGCCAAACGAGCGAGGGAGAAGGCGGTCTCCTCGTCAAGGGTTTTGATAAGACCGAACCAGATTGCTTCTGCATCCTGATCTGTGAAGGTTTGAACATTCCCTCCTCAGCCTTCGATGCTGTCATCGTAGCGGTAGCAGACTATCTGATAGACCCAGTAATCTGATGCAGGTCCTGGCGGCAAAGCGCGGTGGTGTCCTTCTCGAGGCGGGTTCAGTCCTCTTATTTTCCGACAAGAGGGAAGAGGTTCAGGTGCATCCATGGGGCGCCGCGGGCCACGGAGCGGCAGGAAAGGGGGAGGGCTTGTGTCCGCGCTTTATCGTGTTTTATCTGTTCAATCTTACCTATCTTGCTATTCAAATAACCACTCAACTCTAACGACTCGCTGAAAATGATGATCTTCTTGATTAGTAACGGTAAGATACATCACGCTGGCAGGGATGGGCATTGTATTCATACCTCTTCTGTTCCTAAAAAAATCGTATGAAATGAACGTTGCTAACTGTAAATATCGCCTGTCCGATTTCATAATACATATTATGGTGTAAAATTTACTTTCTTAGGTGGCTGCAGGTAGGTGAACGAGAGTTACTTTTGCAGGGACGTCTGGTCCTCTCTGCACCTTTTTTGCCTTCCTGTTTTGTTGGCGGCAGTTATCTGTGTGTTGAGGCTCAATGGTTCCTCTTCTTGGCCGTGGTATTTGTTGTGTTGGTGGCAGTTATCTGTGTGTTGAAGCTCAATGGTTCCTCTTCTTGGCCGTGGTATTTGTTTTGTTGGCGGCAGTTATCTGTGTGTTGAAGCTCAATGGTTCCTCTTCTTGGCCGTGGTATTTGTTTTGTTGGCGGCAGTTATCTGTGTGTTGAAGCTCAATGGTTCCTCTTCTTGGCCGTGGTATTTGTTTTGTTGGCGGCAGTTATCTGTGTGTTGAAGCTCAATGGTTCCTCTTCTTGGCCGTGGTATTTGTTTTGTTGGTGGCAGTTATCTGTGTGTTCAAGCTCAACGGTTCCTCTTCTTGGCCGTGGTATTTGCTCTGGGCCTCCAGCAAGATGGGTCAAGTGGCGCCTCTCCCGCAACTTTCTGTAGGCGACCCTGGAGTGACTTTGATAATGATAATGATAATCTTAAGAATTAAATTGCTTTCAAAATTCATCCGATTAGCTCCTACATGAAGCATTTGATGTATAGAAGCTCCAAAAACGAGTTGCTCAGCGCGAAGGATCTCGGTCGTGTACAAATAGCTCGTCTCGATGTAACTCATTAATTTAATAAGATCACAGTCAAAAACGTATTTGGCTCCTAATCGATGCTCAGTCAGTCATCCAGTGCTGTGTGTGTGTGTGTGTGTGTGTGTGTGTGTGTGTGTGTGTGTGTGTGTGTGTGTGTGTGTGTGTGTGTGTGTGTGTGTGTGTGTGTGTGTGTGTACGTGAGTTATTAGTTTTATATTACAAAATAAGCAAATTTTTTTTTTTTTTTCTCGTAATCAGCAAGTTTTTTTTCAAGCACAGATGCACTATTTTCAAGGTAGGAGTTTCATCTGTACAAATAGTTTTCCCATTACTGATATAATTCCCTGAAGAAGCCGTGGTATTGCGACACGGATGACACAAGCGAATTGGAAGATTTGGCAAATGTTCAATACCATTCACTCGTCCCTGGGTAGCCGTGGCAGCACATTTTGACCAACTGTAACACTTCGTGAAGACTTAGAAAAATGTTTTAAAAATTGATGTAAATGAAGTGTTATGCAACAGTTCCAGGGTCGCCTCTAATTTTCCGTGGTGGAGTCTGTGCAGCGGGGGAAGGGTAACGAGAAGAAACATACTGTTACTTATATTCTTGTCCCTCCACACTTCTAGGATATTATAAAGAAAAAAAATTAAGTATCGAAATCAATGTTTGACTCCACTTTTGCTGCTACTGCCATAAGAGGGAACATTAAGGTTTGTTAGCTCGGTAGAAGGTCCAAGCCTCAGTGAAGGTCAGGACAGGGAGAGGCAGGTAGCGAGGCGTGTTAAATTGCGGCCTGTCATCCACGGCTATAGCTCCTCTCCGTCTCCTAAATGGTGTTGGCGTGACTTGCGTCACAACCCCTTAACATCCGGGCTCCAGGACCTCGTTTCTTGCAGGGTTCACCAGAAACGTACATCGGCCACTGCGCTCATATATACTGCTCAACTACTTACCTCCTGAGTCATCCCAGCAGCGGCAACACGTAGGGCCAGTAGTACAGTCCAATACACAAGTTTGTAAGCTCCCCAACCAAACACAAAATGCTGTAAAAGTTCCCTGTAGTATATAGTGTTTGGCGTTGATATTAAGGAAGGAGACTTTAGAAAACCACACATCAGGAAATCTCATTATTAGTATTTGGTATTGAGTAGAAATAACGCATCATTGTGGAGAACAGAGTTTGGTTCGGGCGCTTCAATGACTCCGTGCTGGAGTGTCGAACCGGCCCGTAGTTACCAGCTCCCTCCTGTGCGTCTGTTTATCAATACACATCAACCTACTAGTAGCATCGCTCGAGTTGTCCTTAGGATGCATAGTAGACCATCGTATACAAATTATTAGAAAATTCTGAACGACTTAAAGTCATTTAAATTTATACTTAATTATGTAGCGTGCCATTTTTGGTGAACGTTGAATAAACCTCATAAGAGTGGCGTAGGGGGCAGCATTTATAAAGCGTTTGATGCCCCAGTCCTCCGGCACAGTGATGGAGGGAGAGGGAGGGGCAGAATGAGGGTGGGCGGGGCATAGGCGGCTCGTGGGGCTGTGTACCTGGAATCGGGGGTAACAAGACGGCCTCCTCAGCAGCCGGGTGAAGGGGCTGGGGTGGGGGGGGGAGAGGGTTCTCCTTGTGGAGTGTGGCTGGTGAGGCTGAGGCTGCTTTTGTCTTTTTCACTGGCTTCTTTCCATGTCTCAGTTTGTAGTAGGTTTCGTGATATACTTAACTCGTATATTCCTTAATGCATGTAATGTTGCGCCAATTTGAAAGAATATTTCGTCAGCAGATGCGAAAAAATATTGATTATTTTAATACAATGTAAAGAACATGCCTTGCTTTCACGAGAAGAATGGAGGGGCTAGTTGCCTGCTCTCTATATATTGGTTTATCAATGAAGAATGTCAGCAAAGGGCTACTTAAGCACCATTAAGAGTATTTCCATATTATAGGAGGGTATAACAAATCTCCCCGAGACCTTCAGTGACGAGCCTGTAAGAAAGCTTTGTACACACCTGCGTACCTGCTTCTGATGCTTCATAAAAACACATTGTTTTATTCATAGAAACATTTTCTGAGAACCACGCGGCAAACTTACATTTTACTTATTCTCGTGCACTAAACACCATGACTAAACTTTTGTAGGAATAATTCAGCTGCGTGGAGAAGGAAAGAGGAGCTTCAAAGTAAAGCTTGCAGGTTTGGGTTGTCCTGTTTGTATTTTTTATAACAATTATCGGTTTATCGTTTAGTATCAAGTACAGGGTCTAGTGCAACTATAAACACTGCTGTGCTCAGTGCGTCAGTGGGTGGGGATGTACCGCGCAGTCCTTGGCCCTGATAGGCTCAGCCGCTACCTGCATGCAAAGCTATGGCGGAAAAGGCTGCGCTGAGAGCCCCACTTCTAAAGGTTTCTTGCTCGACGACACAAGGTATTCCCACTTGCATGGAGACATTACCGCGTTAAAAACAACGAATATGTTGTTCTGTGCTCAAAACGAGTATCGATCGCATGATCAGACCATGGTGAATGACACTCACACTCACACACACACACACACACACACACACACACACACACACACACACTGTCGTCTTACATACGGGCTGTCACGGGGTCGGGGTAAAATAATGTTTAATAACAGGTGTGTGTTCACAAGGCGGTAGCTAGCCGACAAGGGTTGATTCCCGCGGCACGCCAGGAGACAACGGTGTACACACCCTGACTAGGGGTACTAACACGACTTACCTGCTCAAATCTCCCGTGGGGTTCTTATTTACTCTCCTTATGGGGCTGGAAGGCACATACGCACAGGCAAAAGGTTTACTAATAAAGCTCGTGTACAACTATGCACTAACTTTATTACACACAAAGAAAACACAGACAAATCTCACATACACACTCAGCTGAGCCTAGCGTTACTCGTGCTCGCACAAGACTAACCTGCCCTGGCTACACTAACAACTAGCTACTTAACTTGGTGCGGAGGGAGAAGAGTAGAGTTTCGTTGCACAGCCTTGCTCGAGATGGCTGCAGCTTGTTCTTCCTGCCGTGATGTCGGCGGTAGATGCGGCTTTCAGGAAGAGGCCGCCGCGGACTCGACACACCCAAACTGAGACCCGGTGTGGGCTGTATCCCGAAGTGGCGAAGCCCAGGATCCCCACACTCCAGCAGGAGGAAAACCGCGTGGTGCCAAGAGGAGGCGAGAGTAGAGGAACGTCGCCCCGTGACCTCACCAGACGGCGGTCAGGGGGAGAAGGAAGTCCCGAGCCGCGGCGAGTGACCTGACGGGCCCCAACTCGCCCGGCCGAGATGCAAAACGCTGCTGGCGCGGAAAAATACAACAGAGGGTGCTTACAGCACTCTGAGCAATACTGCCAGAGGCAGATATCGTTACACTTTCCTGACGCGCAGCTATAACTTGCAAGTGCATGGCACCGCAATATAAACAGCGGAGCAAGCTACGTACAGACACGTAGAGGAAAGCAACAATCGCGGGCTAGCAACACAGGCCGCGGGCGGCAACAGCCCCCATGGCGGGAAGCACAAAGACAATAGCCCAATATCCTCACAGCAGAGGCGTACAAGCTGCAGTAATGCACACACTACTACGCACCTGCAGAGAGTGGAGTGGTGACTCCTGAAAGTGCGTAGGCGCAGGTAAAACACAGCGGGCGACCCGCAACGAAAATGCACGCCGTGGCATCACTACGCTCGTCGCCTAGGCAACGAACAGGCTGAGTCATCGTGACCCGCCCCGCGCCTAGGTCACGTGACGAACTAGGAAAACGCGTCAACAGCTTCGCTGTAGCAAATAATATAAACATAACTTGTCGCGAATCTAAACCGCGACATTCGCCCATGCAAATGAAATTTTATCATGGGCGCTACTCGTAGCGTACATATAAAATTTGAACTAACCCCTAGCTAAATCTAGTTACACAAGCACAAGGTGTACGTCATCGGGTGGCTCCCTTCAGCTTGATGAGTGTAAAAACTCCAGCCTTTTACTAACAAGCATGGAGAAAACTCCTGAAGCTGCAGAGAGGCCCGAGACAAGGCTAGGGACACATGTCCATATTTAGTGTGGTAGTGTGGAGTGTGGTGTGGCACTGTGTAGTGAAGTGTGTCTACTTGTTTCACAGAATCACGGCGACGACCAACACACGACGGCCTACCTACACTTGCAGGTCTAGCTGCACGCCAGAAGGAACTCGGAGGGCGGGCTTTCCAAGGGCGCCTGGCAAGGGCGCGACCTCTAAGCCCTCGGGTGACACGCCTCCTTCTGCGGCGGCGTCGCCCGGAACCCTCACACAACACTGAACAGTCACTCTTACCTAGACCACGGCGAAGGCGAGACAGCTTGGCGGTGCGGTGGCCTTGTTTTCCGGGAGGTGCTGCGGCGCAACCCAGCGAAGCCTTGACATCGATGTCAGGAGGCTTCTTGCGCGTGGCCGTGGATTCCGAGGCGAGCGAGGGAGAGGCAGGAGGCAGCTGCCCCGCGTCAGGAGGTGCTGAGGCGCAACCTAGCGAGGCCTTGACGTCTATGTCAGGAGGCTTCTTGCGCGAGGCAGTAGGAACCGAAACGGGCGAGGGAGAGGCGGTGGCCAGCTGCCCCGCGTCAGGTGGTGCTGAGGCGCAACCTAGCGAGGCCTTGACGTCTATGTCAGGAGGCTTCTTGCGCGAGGCAGTAGGAACCGAAACGGGCGCGGGAGAGGCGGTGGCCAGCTGCCCCGCGTCACTAACCTTCAGCTCCAGTGAATCCTCCTGTGACACCGTCAGCAGCGCAGAGAGCTCGAGATTCCCCTCTTCCTCTGCTCTGGCACCAGCAACCGTACTCGAGACGCAAGGCGGCTGCGCGTCTGCGTCGTCTACCGGGACCACCGTGCATTCCTGCACCGTCAGGAGCGCCGGGGAGAGAGGCAAAGCCTCCTCCTGCAGGCACTCTAATTGGTCGTGGTCCTCCCCAGCTACTGCCTGCCGAGCAGGGTCACACGGCACAGTGCTGACAGCCTCAGGGGAGGGCTGAGGCTCGGTTACCTGCGTGTCCAGGTCGCTGGTGTCGAACCAGGGGCAGGCGAGACGTGCGAGGGCGAGGCGTTGGAGCCTTCCAGACTCCTTCATGGCCCTCTCGTGGGCGCGCTGAGCCTCTTGCATCTCTCGCTCGTGGGAGAGCTCAGCCTCGCGGTCTTTCCTCTCCAACTCCTCGAAGTAGGCCTCCCGCAGCAGCTCCTCGCGAACCCACGCGACGAGGTCTTGCCCCGTCAGCTCAAGGCGCTCACCCAGCTGAAACCAATACTCGGTAGAAGGCTCACGAGTAACAAACATCCTGCCTGGCTTGCCCTGCACTAACTCTGGCAGAATAAGGTGACTGAACAGCCCAAAAATCTAGAATTATCTAGAACACACTCTCCCTAAATAACCTGAACTCACTACACAGGCTGGAGAGAGAAAACTGGCCCTAACTAGACCGCTGCACCCTGCACAGTCCTGAGCTAACTAAAACCCAGGCTAGGGGTGACTAACTGGCAAAACTAGAGCCTTCTAGAACCCTACACAAACCTGAGTAGCTAGGTGCAGGCAGAGGTGAACTAATCTGGCTAAACTAGCTTATGCACAAATCTCAACAAAAAGAGAACGCACACACCCGGTAAAAATGCAGATGGCGTCTCGTCGAGCTGGTCCCTTCTCACGTCGCCGACCACAAGAGCCACGTGGTCGTCCCACACAAGGAACGGCGACGAGGAGACAAGAAAGTGGAGCCCAGGCACGGCTACTGGAACGGCACAGCAAACCCCACCGAGCCTCCGTCAGGCGCGACTCGTAGACCCAGGACTTATGCCCACACTCTGCCGGCGAAGCACAGGGCACCTGCTGTCTTCAGGGAGCGCGATACCTGCGGATAAAGTCACGGTAGCACTGGGGGAAGATAATCTGTCCTAATATCAAACCCTATGCTCACTGGCACTCGGGGCAATAGGAACAGAACAAAAGCTGGCACTAAAACAGAACCTATACCTAAGGACAACACACAAAACTAGTCAGAGGTAAAACTAACACTCTGCTAGCTAATAAGTCTCACTAACACAGTTATACTAAGCTGTGACCCTAAACACAGACACACCTAGCCACGTGCACACACTTACCAGCCAGAAGGAGTCCCTGTTCGGGCGCCAATTGTCACGGGGTAAAATAATGTTTAATAACAGGTGTGTGTTCACAAGGCTGTAGCTAGCCGACAAGGGTTGATTCCCGCGGCACGCCAGGAGACAACGGTGTACACACCCTGACTAGGGGTACTAACACGACTTACCTGCTCAAATCTCCCGTGGGGTTCTTATTTACTCTCCTTATGGGGCTGGAAGGCACATACGCACAGGCAAAAGGTTTACTAATAAAGCTCGTGTACAACTATGCACTAACTTTATTACACACAAAGAAAACACAGACAAATCTCACATACACACTCAGCTGAGCCTAGCGTTACTCGTGCTCGCACAAGACTAACCTGCCCTGGCTACACTAACAACTAGCTACTTAACTTGGTGCGGAGGGAGAAGAGTAGAGTTTCGTTGCACAGCCTTGCTCGAGGTGGCTGCAGCTTGTTCTTCCTGCCGTGGGTCCTCTCATCAGGCGCGTGATGTCGGCGGTAGATGCGGCTTTCAGGAAGAGGCCGCCGCGGACTCGACACACCCAAACTGAGACCCGGTGTGGGCTGTATCCCGAAGTGGCGAAGCCCAGGATCCCCACACTCCAGCAGGAGGAAAACCGCGTGGTGCCAAGAGGAGGCGAGAGTAGAGAAACGTAGCCCCGTGACCTCACCAGACGGCGGTCAGGGGGAGAAGGAAGTCCCGAGCCGCGGCGAGTGACCTGACGGGCCCCAACTCGCCCGGCCGAGATGCAAAACGCTGCTGGCGCGGAAAAATACAACAGAGGGTGCTTACAGCACTCTGAGCAATACTGCCAGAGGCAGATATCGTTACACTTTCCTGACGCGCAGCTATAACTTGCAAGTGCATGGCACCGCAATATAAACAGCGGAGCAAGCTACGTACAGACACGTAGAGGAAAGCAACAATCGCGGGCTAGCAACACAGGCCGCGGGCGGCAACAGCCCCCATGGCGGGAAGCACAAACACAATAGCCCAATATCCTCACAGCAGAGGCGTACAAGCTGCAGTAATGCACACACTACTACGCACCTGCAGAGAGTGGAGTGGTGACTCCTGAAAGTGCGTAGGCGCAGGTAAAACACAGCGGGCGACCCGCAACGAAAATGCACGCCGTGGCATCACTACGCTCGTCGCCTAGGCAACGAACAGGCTGAGTCATCGTGACCCGCCCCACGCCTAGGTCACGTGACGAACTAGGAAAACGCGTCAACAGCTTCGCTGTAGCAAATAATATAAACATAACTTGTCGCGAATCTAAACCTCGACACGGGCATCTAGTGAAGTCTTGACTTTCGCGAGCAGACTTTGGGCTGTCAGGGAGGGGCGGCGCTGCGTGGCTGTGGTGCCATCACCCACACTCCTCAGACCGTTCAGCACAGTCTGGTATCGAGGTTTAGAATGGATATATAATTATATAGTGCAGTTTTTTAAAGGAATATGGCGCTGTGGCTCGACGCCTTTTTCTTTCGTATTATTGAAGCGAAAGCATTTTGGGATAATGTTGTAAAAAGAGATTGCATAGGGTCAATAGGACAAAATAGCTTTCATAATTAAAAGAAATATATAAAAAAAAGTCATGGAAAAAAAATCCACATGTTCGATGATTTATTTGTTAGGAATATTTAAAACTACATGGCACAACAAGCTTGACCCAGTCCATTTCGAGGGTCTCCTCTCCGGGCACGGACTCGACCCTGGACTGTTACTGAGCAGTGAAAGCTGCCCCCAATACCTCACCTCGGGTCCGGGAGTGCCTGGCGGTCCGCTGGAGCGTTAATCTCCCGGCAAACCAGATCCGGACACGTTGATTAAAAGTAAGAAGATAGGCAGTCTACATGTAGCGTTAGACTGATAAGCTGTGTAATAACTGAAATCATTGGGGAAGCTCATTAACAATATTAGTAGTTATAGACTCTTTAATCCTCCTTTCTTATTGGACGCGGAGATAATATTGAACGCTTGGGAAACTCCTTGGAAGAGTTACTGATGCACAAAACCCGCCGCACCGGATTCCAGGACGCAGCTACGGGGTGTTTAAACATCTCGGACACTTAAGTGGTAGTGTGATATGAGTTGTCTCTCGGCGGTAAGATGGACGTCTTGAGGGGGCAGAAAGTGGGCAGAAAGGATGGAAAGCGAAACTGCATGACCGTCGACACTCCTAGAGAAAGTTTGCAAGAATGGAGTTGTGTGTGTGTGTATGTGTGTGTGTGTGTGTGTGTGTGTGTGTGTGTGTGTGTGTGTGTGTGTGTGTGTGGAGAGGGAGAGAGAGGCAGAAAAATGTAAATATAAAACCGGAGATAAGTCTGCAGATGGCATGTCTTGGCTGTCACTCACGACGGAGGATAAGTGTTTGAATATTACATTGTAGACCCGAAGAGCTCTGCAATACATCCTCCTCTTCCTCCTCCTCCTCCTCCTCCTCCTCCTCCTCTTCCTCCTCCATCTCTCCCCCTCCTCCTTACGTTTACAAAAGACGTTTGAGGTTCCGTAAAGCGCTTGGAGTCGAGGCTAATAGTCGATTGAGGAGAGGCTGTCGTGAGTGTTCTTAGCCAGACAGTGTTCAGCGGCGTGTGGGGGCAGGAGGCGGCGGCGGCAAGGCAAGGCGTTAAACATTCTTCAGATTTTACTTATCATCTCTGTGTATTCTCCCTTTGTATGGTCTTTGTTTATTTTTCCTTCCCCTCCCATGAGCATCCCTTCCCTCCGTTCTGTTAAATACCTCCATTCTTTACACTACATATTTCCCCTCTCTCCTAAACTTTACCTCCATCTCTTCGCTTTCTTAAGTCTAGGGAAGGGCAGGGACCGTGTGGGTTGTGCCGCAGACGTTGACGGGGGCTAAAAGGCTAACCTAACCTAACCTAACCTAACCTAACCTAACCTTCTATAGATCTTGATCCCCGTTGTTCCTTATACGAAGGGAAGTTAACGGGCGGAGCTACTGTTGACGATTTTTTACTTTGTGACGACATCCGGGAGACAGGTAAATCATGTTCAAGGTGACTTATTAGTGGGCAGGAATGATGTAGTGAGGTCAGGCGTGAGGGCCCAGAGGTGTTTCGATTTTCTGCCCATTTTCTTTTCTGGCTTTTTCGGGTTTAGCAAAAACAGAAAATGAGAGCAGTTAGACCGAATAGGTTGTCATAGGCTTGTTTTGTGCTGGTTCTTGTCAGAGATATTTGGGTATCGAGAATAAGACTAAGGCTGGGTATGTTTAGCGTGTTTGGCTCATCAAGAGATACTGCCACTGAGTGCTACTTGGTGCGTCCGTGACAGTGTCTTATGGTACTTAGGATCGAAGCCACATTCATGGTCTTATTGGGAACATCACCTCAAACACTTATAGGTTGGTATTACAAGACACTTTGCCATCTCACATCACCTATTTCTAAAGGTCAAAGAGGGGATCAATCGGGCTCTAATGAGTGTTTCCTTAGCTTCACGGTACAGAAGAAGGGTCAGACTACCACCAGGGTCATAAAACTACTCCTGGAAATGCCACAAACTCCTACGAAAAGCCTTGTCAAATATGTGAACTTGGGCGACGAAATGTTTAGCAATACAAACCTAAGTTAAACTCTCCCCTTTGGAAATATAGAACACCACCGACTGTACATCATCATCATCATCATCATCATCACCACCATCACCATCATCTTAGCCTTTACTCGTCCACAGCAGAACAAAGGCTATTCCCAGCGTTCTCTAGCTACAACAGTGAAGCAAGCAGCACCAGCACCTACACTAAATACACTGTAGTTCATGAAGAAATACCTCCACCTCCACCACGCTACACTATACACAGGGAACGGCACCACTTAAACACCACACCGCCACCACTTAAACACTACACACAGGTTGAAGAGGAAACACCACCTCCATTATAATACAGGAACACCGCCACCACTTAAACACTACACACAGGTTGAAGAGGAAACACCACCTCCATTATAATACAGGAACACCGCCACCACTTAAACACTACACACAGGTTGAAGAGGAAACACCACCTCCATTATAATACAGGAACACTGCCACCACTTAAACACTACACACAGGTTGAAGAGGAAACATCACCTCCATTATAATACAGGAACCACACCACTTACGTCACACTGGTTGCAGGAGTAGCGCCATCACTTGCCGCAGTGCACCATAATTACACACGGGACGCCACAGCCTACGCCACTCAAGCTGAACGCCGTACACCACCACAGCTACACCATGACAGTTAATTAGAAAGTGCTACCTGGATCCACCTCATTCATTAAACAGGTAACTTCCACTAACACCGCACGAGAACTTTTCTTATTTCCCCAATGAGCTGTACGCATGCAATATATGGTCAGTCTAACAATTATGAGTCTATCTACCTGTCGTATTGTGCCGTTACTGTCAATAAGCTTTAAATGTTGCCTGTAACGTAAGCTCTGGCGCAGGAGGAACTTATTATCTGCACTTCTTTCGTTGCGCAGAGGACGTAACATGCGCCCTGGAAAGATCCGCCCACACTCACCCACCCACACGGAGAAAGACGTCGCACCTACAAAATTAATAGTGGGTACTGCGCGGGCGACACAACACGTCTGCAATCTTGAACCCATTCATTCCTATTTTAATGTACTTTGACCTTCAATCCGAGAAGGTATACTTGCAATACATATACTTTCACTGCCAGATAAATGCTACTCTCGTAATAATATACTTTGACCCAAGAATTCGAGCCTTAATAGAACTGTCGAGGAACTTAAATCTATCTAAAAAGGAGTGAAGGTTATGCAAGAGGCAATTATCTGAGCGTCTCTTTCTCGTGCACAGTTCCTTTTAGTCACATCCACTTCATACCTTTTCTTGATTTTATGAGCTCGAAAAGGAGGTTGCAGGTCAAAGGGGCGGGAGCAAGGAACGGAGTGAGAATGGCGTTAGTAGAGGAAACAAAGGTGAAGGGCAAAAGAAAGAAAGGAGAGAGACAGGAGGAGATAAATGGAGGGATTTTGACAAGGAGAAAAGTGTTGGTAGAGGAAGAAAAGGTGAAGGTTAATAGGGAAAGAGGAAAGAGACAGGGGGAGAAGATAAGAGGGATGCAGACAAGCAGAAGGGTATTAGAAGCGTAAGGGAATGATGATAATGGGAAAAATAAGACGATAGAAGGAGGAGGAGGAGGAGAAGGAGGAAGAAAAGAAACAGAAAGAAAAAGAAAACAAAGAGAATGAAAGAAAAAGAGAGAGGAGAAAGAGAAAGAAAAAGAAAGTGAGGAAGAGAAAAAAAGAAAAAGTGAGAGTAAGAGGAAGAGGAAGTGGAGATGGAGGAGGAGAAGGAGGAAAAGAAACAGAAAGAAAAAGAAAACAAAGAGATGAAGGAAAAAGAGAGAGGAGAAAGAGAAAGAAAAAGAAAATGAGAAAGAGAAAAAAATAGAGAAGTGAGAAAGAGGAAAAGGAAGAGGATGTGGAGATGGAGGAGGAGCAGGAAGAAAAAAAACAAAGAAAAAAGAAAATTAAGGAAAAAGAGAGGAGAAAGAGAAAGAAAAAGAAAATGAGGACGAGAAAACAAAGAAAAAGAGAGAAAGAGGAAGAGGAAGAGGAGGAAGTGGAGATGGAGGTGACGGTGGTGGTTGAGGGAGAAGAGGAAGGGATGCGAGACAGTACGGCAGACGCGAACGAGATAATTAGAGAGATACAGGTGTTGGCGCCACTATAAACACTCGCCTGCGCCAGAACGGGCTGGGCCGACCATCAGGCCCCACCTGGAAGAAGCCTTGGGCCGACCATCAGGCCCCACCGGGAAGATGCCTACCGGCGCAATAGGCAACAACGTAAAAAAAAAAAAAAAAAAAAAAGAGAGATACAGGTGCGCCCGGTTGTTAGCTGAGATTACGAGAAGCCTCGGAAGATACGGGGAGTGAGTGAGAGGTGAAGGGTGCGATGAGGGTCGATAACAGGTGCGAAGGACGGTAGGGAAGGCCGGGAGGGACATGCAGTTAGGGAATACAGGAGAAAGAGGAGGCGGGGCAGGAGGTGAAACACGGGAGGGAAAAGGGTGTGATAAAGAGCGATAATGTGTCAAAAGGCAGAGAGGAGGCGGGTGAAAGAGGAGGCATGGAAAGGTTAAGGATCTGTCAGAGGGTGAGATAAAGAGAATGGAGAAAGAGCAGAAGGTGGAAATTGATATATAGAGGCCTGTAGGAGCTAAGTAGAAAGGCGTGCAGTCCCGGGGAAGTGAAGAAGGCTGAGGGGCGTGCAACTTGTGCGGGTGAAGAGATGGAGAAGGAGCAGGAGGAAGAGGAGGCGGCAGGAAGAAGAAGTGCATGCAACTATTATTTGGCAGATGAAGAGATGGAGGAGGAAGAGGAAGAGGAGGAGATAGAAAGCAAGTGGAGTCAGAAAGTGATAGAAGCGTGTTGGGAGCTGATGTAGAAAGGCGTACGGTGAAGAGAAGGAGAAGGAGCAGGAGGAAGACGAGGCGGCAGAAAGAGGGAGCAGGAAACAGAAGGACATGCAACTATTTTTTGGCAGATGAAGAGATGGAGGAGGAAGAGGAAGAGGAGGAGACGGTACAAAGCAGGTGGAGTCAGAAAGTGATAGAAGCGTGTTGGGAGCTGATGTAGAAAGGCGTACAGTATAATTATCATCGTAGGTTTTTAGTTAGACATTCTCAAGTCAAGGTTCTTTTACAGGGTACGAGCAGAGAACAAATTGCGGTCTGGTAGCCTGTATCATTAAGGAATTGCGAAGATACAGATTCGTAATGATCGGCGCTCTCGTAGAAAATTAGCAGGCAAATTAATAAGAGGTCCTGTCTAGTGAAAACGAATCAGATTAACGCGCCTGTATATAATTTGAAAATGGTGGACGTGCGGAGGAGGCAGCGGTGATGGCTGACAAGTTGAAGGTTGATAGTGACCAACCGCGCAGCATAGACCCCCCCACCCCCACCTTGGCAACACCTCCGCGCACCTGGCTCATGTCCCCCCCAATCCAACACACCTGCCTAAACCACTCCACAGACCAACAAAACTCCCTCCATCACCCCCCCCCTCCGATACCCACCCCCCAGTTCTCTCCCCCCCGACTCCCCTAACTCTTCCCCGCATGCTCACTGCCTAATTTTCCCCAGGATTTCCACTCACCTCCAATTCGCCCCTCTTCCCCCCTCCTTTATATACTCTCCCCAAACTCACCCGCAGTTCTCCTCCACTTACCCACCCTCAACTTGCCCCACGCATTTATCACAAGTCTTCCACGCGTCCCTATACCCAAGTTAACTCTCCCTGCAGGCCCACTCTCTCCACTCTCCTCTGTTTTCCCCCCTTCCAACGTTCCCCTGCATTCCTACCCCCCCCCCCTACACACACACACACACACTCTTCTTTTTATGCTTAGTACCCTCCAACACCCCCTGCATACTTACCTCAGACTCCTCCCCGCATGTCCAATCTAATGCTTCTCCCTCGCGCTCCCTCCCACCCCCCCCATCAACTCCCCCGCACCTCCATCTCCAGTTCTCCCCAGCATGCCTGTCTGCAGCCCTCCCTCCCTCCCCTTCCCCAGCCCTCCTCTGATTACTGCTCCCTTGACCAGCACAGTAACCCTAAGCACGAGTACTTCACCTAATGTTTGCCAGCCCCCTTGTGTTTGTTTGTCTTGAGGATGAAATATGAAGCTTTAATCACTCCGACGATGACTCAGCCTTTGTTTGCCTTGCTCTACATGTCGTTTGTTCCCCTGATGTGCGAGGCGACTTAAGCACAAATACAGTTAGCCAAGAGAGAGAATCCAAGTAGAGAAACAGCTACTCAAGAAAGATAACTCACACACAAGCAAACTAGCTCGGGCTGATGGGCAGTAAAAGGTATTGATTTTCGCGTATACAGATGCACTAAAAACTCTGCACAGCATTTTCAAGTCGATACAACACAGCGAGGGAGACAGAGTGATTAAAGCAGGAAAACAGTTACCCCAGACAGAGAACCTTGCCTTAACCACGAAGTAATAGGATAACCGGCTGATGCTTACGTCACTTATGTAAGCAGTATCTCTCCCTCCTAGTTTTCGCTCATTCTCAATATATAGCGCTGGTAAAGTGGGCGAGAATTAAAGCAGAGAAACAGTTACCCAAGATAGAGAACCTTGCCCTAAACCACGAAGTAATACGATAACTCTGGTACTTGCGTCCCTTATGTAAGCAGTGTCTCTCCTTCCTGGTTTTCGCTCATCCTCAATATATAGCATTAGCGCTGCCATTACTATCCTGCTTACTCTTTTATTTTCGTCTGTGGTCATTCAATTTCAGTGTGAGAAATGCTCACTATTATTTTTCCTTTATTCAAGCAAAAGGTACCGGTTTGGAGGGTCTGGCGGCGGGGGTCTGCTGTTGTTTGTTCTTCCTTTGTGTTCCTTTGTGTTTGGTGCGGGGAGGGTGCATGGTCGCCGCTCACCCCCTCGCTAAGGCATGGACGATACTGATGAGCCACGATTGATATGTTCACAATATTTATCGAGGAGGTATACTGAAGGGTCACTCGGTACCTTATTCTGTGCTCACCTGCGCTGGACTGTTCGATAATAACGTAACCTTGATCCACCTGACCTTAAAGTGCTTCCCTGACCTTAGCTGCGTTTTTCTGTTAAGGTGAAGAAGGTGGAGGTGGAGAAGGTAGGAAAGGGGGTAGGGAGGGAAGCGAGGTTATATAAGATAGAAGGTGGAGGGGGGTATTCAGAGGCTGGATGCAAGAGGGAGTAGTGAGGAGATGGATGGAAGACGGGGTGGGGATGGATGGGGAGTTGGTGTAAGAAGGTGGGAAGGGGGCAGGTGGAGGAGGAGGGTAGTGGGGAGGTAGACGAGGGATATGTAAGAAAACAAGAGAGAGGGAGGTGGAGGAGAGAGGGAAGTTGAGGCAGAGAGTAACGGTGCGGGTGGTTAGATGGAGGTGGAGGGAGGAGGTGGGAAACAGGTGGTGCAGGGAGGGCGAGGGGGTTTACGAAGTGGAGGGAGGTAGTAAGGAGGTGGATAGATGAAAGAGGAGGCGGGGGATACAGGGGTAGGGGGTCCATGTAACGGGTAGAGGGATCAGGTCGCTCACTGGTATTCACAGGATCCGTTGCCCCGATGTCAGGCAGGAGAGAGCGGCCTGCTGAAGCTCTGATCGTAATGCTTGCAAACTGTAATGCCTTCAGCTTATCATGCTTAGCCAAAGTAGTGCTAATAATCCACTCTGCGTGAAATATTTAGCTACGGAAAGCGAATGAATCAGTGCTTTCTCTGCCATAAGGTTTTAATAAAAGTATATTTTGTTCATATTTACTGATGCTGTACCGTAACATTATATTTCACACGCAATGTTAAGCTTGAAAACAAAAGATACTTGTGTGATATATTGAATTGTTGGGTTCACAAAATTGACTAACACATTTGGTAGTGATTTGCGTTTACATCTCTCGTGAGCGCTTCTTTATATCTGAAAAATAAGCACCACTAAAACTTGCTTATACATAACTTACAAGATAACAAGTATGACTCCAGTGAACATGTTGCATCTTCGTGGCGCGTCCCCAACCTTCGTGACGGCGCGGAACATTTATATGAAGTGTAGGAGTCACATAAACTAATCTAGCGGCACTCAACGCCTGGCAGTGATAGCAGTGTTCATTTTCCTTCAAGTGGAGAAAAAACGCCCAACGTACCGCCCACATGCAGGAATTCCTCCAAAAGCTTGCCAGGGGACACGCCGTCAAGGTGTGTGTGTGTGTGTGTGTGTGTGTGTGTGTGTGTGTGTGTGTGTGTGTGTGTGTGTGTGTGTGTGTGTGTGTGTGTGTGTGTGTGTGCTTTCTTCATCCCTCGTTCCCCGGCTCATTCCTTCACGTAACCAATAGAAATCAAGTACTCGTAGATCTTCAGGTTACACAAAAGATGACTGTGTATATTCAGGGCAGCGGGGACTATATACATGTCACACTATCACGGGCCTGCAGCTGTTATTGTCACACACACAGGGTCCACACGCAGGGCTTCGAGTTAAGAGTGATCAAATACTCATATGTTTAATGTTGTATAAGGGGACAGCTGTGTGTGTGCTATGAAAGGGAATACGTAGATATGTGGAAGGTTGTGTCGAGTTGTCAGATGGAAAAATTTAGGTTTTGAGGCACTGGAAGGAAGGCACTAAACTCCTTCTGCCCCAATCTGAGATAATTGCAGTTTCAAAGGGTGTGCATTTTTCAGCATACAACCTTGAGGTGCGTAATTTCTATTGTTTTGGACGTCTTTTTTATGTTTGTTACAGCAAAGGAGACAGTTCAAGGGCATAAAAAATGAAAACAATAATGAAAAAAAGCCCGCAACTCACTGCTCCTAAAAAAGTGCAGAGTGGCCGAAAGAGAAGTCAATTTCGGGAGGAGAGGTGTCCTGATACCCTCCTCTGACGTGGAGTAATGTAGAGTTTAGAGTTACCGGCACTTGACAGGGGAACAGATATTTTTAGAGATAATAAACGAAGAATAGAAAGTGGTTTATGGAACAGGGCCCAGTGGAAGACTCCTATTCATGCATGGGCTAAGGAGTAGGTGAGTGTCTACTAAACCCGAAATAGACTGGCCATATAATTATGTTCTCAGACGCACCTCTTTATTCGTGCCTAGTTAACCAGTTCTGCTCTGCTGCGATACACTCGACTCTGCAAACATTATCATATATTATCACACAAACAGTTATGTCCGTCCATGTCTCCTAACGCTGTCAGGTGTCAGCCGGTACAAGCCTCCTCAGACGATTACAGCACCAATTACTGTCTCCTACAGTACGTACTACCATGGCTGTATTCTTTTGCTTTGCCTTCTACCGCCCGTAGGTCCACAGTGCAGTAGTGTCATGTTTCAGTTTTTATGTGGACAATAATTATATCTGAAGGCCCCACAAACGGCACACCGTTCCTTCCCCATCGATTTACGGAGTAACCTCACCCGCGGGTTAACCCGTCCGCTGCGATTGGCACGGATTTGGCTTTCACTGGTAGCCTGGTAACATACGCTCCCAGGTCTTTCTGTGCCTATGTGGTGGGTGGTGGAGTATTTCCCATGTGGTATTGGTATTCTGGATTTTTCCTCACAACCTGCATGACCTCACATTTTCCTTCACTAAACTGGAGCAGCCACTTTTTAATCCACTCCTGTAGTTTGGTGATGTCCTCTTGTAGGAAATTCGCATCCAAGGGGTTAACACCAGTCATCAGCCCCCACTTCCGCCCGCGAGATCCTGTGACTGTAGAGGATCGCCAGTTAACACATCGAAAGCGCTTTTTGTATAAACCCTTATTATACTGTTTGCAAGATTTTTTTTTTTTTTCAACGTTTGCAGCAGCGTGGACTACTCATTTCGAGGAAAATTAAGTCGATAAATTCTCAAGAACTCACCCATGAAGTGTTTTTTGAAGTCACTACATCACTATTCATTAGTGTGAATACAAAGAAGATGGATCGAAAGGACGATGATAAAGGAAATTATTTTAGCCCAAATTTGTCAAATTTCTGCAGAAACGCCTCGTCATTCCATATCAAGGAAGGCGCGGCACGCTGGCGGCGCTGTCTCGACGCTGCTCAGTTACGTCGGCGAGGCGGCGCGGGGATGCCTCTCACAGGTTTTGTCGGGCTCACTGTCTACGGCTCTCACTTTGTCTTGCTAATAACGGTACCCAAAGGTTTTGTTAACGTCTTTTTTTGTCATGGAATAAGACACTTTAGCCTTCTCCATCCTGCTGAGCAAGATATCATGAGTGCCTTTTTTTTATTTATATTCAGTTGCGCCTCAATGTCCCGGTCAATCACTGAGTCCATAAATTGCTTCCACACTACCCTGGAGCCTCCATTGTGGACCAGCGGGAGACGAAAATAATACCAAGTTTATTCTGTAAATTTGTTGCCTGTCAAGGAGGAAGAACTTGGCTGATTTCCTTGAACATCGGGTACTTCAAAGAAAATTGTCCATAGCATTTCAAGGAAAGTTTCGTGAATGTAATTTCTTTTAACCAAGAACAGGTTGTATAACAGCGAAGACAGAAACTGCACACTCATCCCTCGAGCCTCACCTCACACAACAGCCTCAGACACCACTGCCCCGCCCCTGCACCCCACAGCAGCCCCTGACACCCCTGCCCCGCCACCGCCCCCTCCCACACCCCTCCCCCCCCCCCCCGCACCCCACCCAGCAGCCCCTGACACCCCTGCCCCGCAACCTGCCCCACAGCCACCCCCGCCCCGCCACCCAGCACCCACACAGCAGCCCCTAACACCTTGCCCCGCCACCTGCCCCTCAGACACCCCTGCCCCGCCACCCAGCACCCCACACAGCAGCCCCTAACACCCATGCCCCCCCCCCTGCCCCACAGACACCCCCGCCCCACCCAGCACCCCACACAGCAGCCCCTAACACCCCTGCCCCAACCTGCCCCTCAGACACCCCTGCCCCGCCACCCAGCACCCCACACAGCAGCCCCTAACACCCGTGCCCCGCCACCTGCCCCTCAGACACCCCTGCCCCGCCACCCAGCACCCCACACAGCAGCCCCTGACACCCTTGCCCCGCCACCTGCCCCTCAGACACCCCTGCCCCTCAGACACCCCTGCCCCGCCACCCAGCACCCCACACAGCAGCCCCTAACACCCTTGCCCCGCCCCCCAGCACCCCACAAAGAAACCCCTACGCACCCTGATCCCCGCTACCCTTACCCCGCAACGTCTGCCTTCCTTCCACACAATCGACTCCTTCATTCAAAACCCCAACCTCCCTCCCTCCCTCCCTCTCCCCCTCCTTCCCTCCCTTCCTCTCTCCTCATCGGGACGTGACCCACCAGGAAACACGACCTCTGCATTAGACAAGTGTCACTTTTTTTCGTGTCCCCGTAGCAAGGCGTCGCGGCTACCATCGTGCAGAATACCAAACGAAGCCACTAATGTCTCCCACGCTCTGCTAGTCAGCGTCGGGGGGAGCGGGGGTGGGTGGGTAGAGGAGATGGCACCCAAACCTCCACTCTGCTCCCCCTCCCATCTCTCGGCTCTCCCCCAGCGCGCGTCAAGGCAGCAGTCTGGCATCACGAACTTATCTAATTTTTTCTCATTATAACATAAATGGTTTTTCGCTTGTCTCCTTAGTTGTCGTTGCACGTGTTGGCGAGCTTTTTGTATCCGTTGAGTGAAGTCTTTTTTGTTATTATCATATATTTCTTTCTTTTTTATTCCCCGTTTCTTCTTTCGCGGACTAGAGAGGGTATCAGGACACCTCTCCTCCCGAGATTGATTTCTCTATTTGGCCACTCGACTCTATTTAGGAGCAGTAAGTGGCGGTCTTTTTTTTCTTTTTTTTTCCGCCCTTCCACTGTCTCCTCTGCTGTAAAAAAAGAAAAAAATAGATAGAGTCGTCGTGTACGGAGATTTCTTCTGGTCGGCTGTCAGACTTTATGTACAAAAAAGAATATCATTGAAATCAGTCCCCCTCAAGAGTCTCTTCTGCGCCTCTTCCTACAGTTCCCGTCGCCTCCTCCCGTCCTGTTCACCTTTCACGTTCCACCTGTCCTCTCCTCGCCTCGCCTTTGCTGTCACACCTTTTTTTATTACCCTCTCCCTCGCGACCCTCCTCCTTTTGTCCTCTCTCCGCGATTTTTTTTTTTCATTCTTTATCCTTTACATTTTTTTCCCCTCCTGTTCGTCTTCACTTCTCTCGCCCATCTCACCTCTTGTACCATTTTCACACAGTCATCGTCCTCCTTCACCCACCTAGATGTCCTCTTCCTCCCTCTCCCTCTTCATACTAAGCCCGTGATCCATCGTTTTCTATGCTATTGTTCGTCCTACTCCTCACCTTCCTAAGCACGTATCATCTCCTCTCCCTTCTTCACTCCTCTCTTACTAAGTTCTCTTCTCAGTCCTTTCTACTGTTCAATCATCCACGGTACTCTTCACTCTCACTTTACTCCTCACCTTCCAAAAGCACGTATCCTCTCCTCTCCCTTCTTCACTCCTCTCTTACTAAGCTCTCTTCTCAGTCCTTTCTACTGTTCAATCATCCGCGGTACTCTTCACCCTCTTTTCCGACCGGTTACCATGTTCCCCTTGTCCTTACCTAGCTATTATTATTTTCACTTTCGCCCACCGCCAGTAGCATCATCATCTTCCTCGCCTTTCAGAGCCTCCCATCCCCCATCATCATCTCGTTTCAGTGTTGCTTAGGGCCATATTTTTAAACATTTCTGCGCCCAAGAACACGTAATTTACTAGTCTTTCGCTGGAGTTTAGGGCATATCCAGGGGTACTTTTATGACCCTGGTGGTAGTCTGAGCCTTCTTCTGTACCGTGAACCTAAAAGAACACTCATTAGAACTCGATTAACCTCCTTTTTGGCCTTTGGAAAAAGTTGGTGTGAGGGGTGGGAGCATCTGACAGTACCAACCTTAGTCCTCACCCACGTCATTCTTCTTTCTTTGACCCCCAACGTTCAGCAGCGATCATCCTCTCGCACTTCTCACATCACCTCCCCGCTCATCAACAGCAGTGTTACGTTCTCCTCCTCCTACTCTCCTCTACTCCCCCTAGCCCCTCTCCCCACCTCCACCCACACCTGCCCATGCAAGCAAGCCCGTCTATTGCCCAGCGCCACCCGAATTTTTTGACTAACTCTCTCTCATTCATTCATTCTCTCTCTCTCTCTCTCTCTCTCTCTCTCTCTCTCTCTCTCTCTCTCTCTCTCTCTCTCTCTCTCTCTCTCTCTCTCTCTCTCTCTCTCTCTCTCTCTCTCTCTCTCTCTCTCTCTCTCTCACACACACACACACACACACACACACACACACACACACACACAGTTTCCAGGCAGCTCTATCTTCCATCGTGAATAGGTAAACAGATAATACCGGTTTAATATACTTTTTTTCTCGCTGACACGTGCACTTGGTGGCTTGGGTCAGTTCGACTGGTTTGGGATAGCTGGTTCAGGCTCGGAAGTCTTTGCTTGTTGTCCCTGTTCTAAAAGGAAGTATTTTATTTCAAAGTTAGAATTATGAACGCCTCTTTTAGTGCTGGCGTGTTCTTTCCGCTTTATGTTTTTTGGGGGGTAACATCTCTAACATGTAAGATGGCTGAAAGCTTACCTATTTTAGTCACATGGTGTTGACGTCAGCCTCCTGTGTAGCCTCGAAATATGACCACACAAAGGAGTACATAAACTGCATTTGATTGTAAGTTGTCACATGTAATAATCGCGAAAATACACGCTGTCGAGGCCTGAGTCAAGAAACCTTTTGTGGAGTGACACACACAAAACAGTTCACAAAAAACACCAGCAAAGCGAGTAGCGCAATGGCGTACACGTGCGAGGCCTTGATAAATGTGCCACACACTTAGCCAAGGATTTTAATGAGAGACTCCATGGACTTGACGCTGCGAATAACTATTACAAAAACTACTGCGGTTGCACTGAAAGTCGGACATTTTTTTCTTGTGATTTCATTCAGATGCAAAACCATAAGAATTTCTTCGGCTGGGAGACAAGCCTCGTTCTCCTTATCATTGTACTAAAACACTACTCAGTACAACGTATATTGAGTAAATGGATATTACTTGAAGATATCATAGTTTGAGCATCATTAAAAACAAAAAGTCTGTTCTTGCAGCACAGTACACTGAACAAACATTTAAGCGTCTCTTTGCTGCCAAAACTTAAGGAATGTCTCGCAGGTGTTGTCCATAGTACTCTTTTTGTTTAGATGTAATCCATTGGAGTGTGAGGCCGCTCCGTCACATTTCTGAGGTCTACAAGGTCGCACTTTCAGGCTGCTCAGCGCTGTGAAGGCAGGCGTGCTGTCTGGGTGGTGGTTTCAGCGTAGGAGGCTGGAGCTGCTCACTGCGTTTAGTCACCCATAGAAACAATAAGCTTTAGATAAATACATAGGCATAATTGCTCTGCTAAATTGTTCAGTGCTGTGAAGGTTGAGGTACTGTCTGCTTGTTATGGTCAAACCTACTGAGTTTAATTCTTAACGCACTGAGCAGCTCAGGTCTCCTATGCTTGTGCAAATTTTGCACCAGCACAGGAGACATGAGCTGCTCAGTGCGTTCTTGCTTTCAATAAAGCCACGTTTTTTTATATGTGCGTTAAATATGTGGCTAACAAAGTGAGGATATACACACTATATTTAAGCTAATAGTCAAAGGCTGATAAGGGGTGAGGCGTATATAGGATATAGTATCATTCTTTAGAGTCCGTGGTGCAGCGGTTAGCATTCCTTGCTGCGAATCCGCGGACCTAGGTTCGAATCCCGGCCTTAGCTCGCCACGCAGCCCAGCCAGCTGTTCATCTTCCCTTTCGGGCTGGTCAATAAATGGGTACCTGGGGAAATCTGGATGAGGTAAACTGTGGTACCGCGGATGTCACACTGGCCCTGTGTCCCGAGGCAATAAGTTATTACCCGCCGTAGGATCAAGGGCCAATGTGACAGAGATGAGCCCCAAGGCTACGCGCAGGTGTGTGTGTGTGTGTGTGTGTGTGTGTGTGTGTGTGTGTGTGTGTGTGTGTGTGTGTGTGTGTGTGTGTGTGTGACTTCAGACGGAGGCAGACGGGGCTTGTTGTGAAGGCCGCAAGGTTTGTGGTGAACCTCTTCCCACACTGATGACGGTGGCTCGGATGGCTGGATCAAGGCCTCGAGGCGTAACTGGTAGTGGTGTAACCCATTTTCTGATTTATAGTGATTTTTTCTCTGTCAAACTACTCACTAAGAAGTAGGATGCATTTGTCATTATGAACCCATGCCGCCTTCCTTGGCTTGATGCTGCCGTTGCTGTTTTCTATCATGGGTGGAGGCAGAAGAAAGGTAATAAAAATGGATGCGGCTCCCATAAAAAGGGAAACAAAGGAGTGCCAATATCGGTTATTGTATTTGTACCTCTCGTGCTGTGTAATAAATTATCAACTCTGCAGCTGCACCCCCTCGTTAACCCACCGTCACCCCCCCCCCTCTCCTCCTACCCTAGTGACTGGCGACGCAGTTTGAATGGTTGTTAAGGAAAAGAAAATATCAATAAAGACCATGGAAGAAGAAGTAGTGGGTAAAGGATGTAGTTTTTCGAAGTTCCTTAACGGCACCAAGAATTGTAACGTCTGCTTCGTTCTTCTACTGGTCCTTCGTCCTTCTACTGGTCCGTCGAGTGTAGTTATGTTATACAATTTTGAAAAGTCTTGAATGTTCCGCGTGCAAGCAAAGAAAATTAAACGCCGCAGATATTAATGACGGGAAAGACAACGAGACGTGCCCCTTTGTCAAGCGTTAATCTCCCGCCATCAGCTCATTTGAAGATCACTTGAATGGCAGCAGTGTGACGTGTAATTTGTAAGTCAAAAGATGTTAATGGTAAAACTGCTTGACTTCTTAATTCGTTAGATAGGTCCACTGCTTTTTTTCCTCGCTTGGATAAATAACATTGGGTATATATTTCCTTAATCTCTTTCTTGTAACCTTGCGTCCTGCTCTCCACACACCACAACTGCCAGCACGCACCACCCAACCCGACTATCACCCAGCAGCCATGTACTACAACAACCAGCACGCTATCCAACCTTTTAAAACTCCAAGTAAAAACTGCAGAGCCCGCCCGCAACCCAGAGTTATCATCCATCGTCTACAAAGGTTACACGCAAGACAATCACAGCACGTCCACTCACTCAAATGATCTGCCATTCCAGCCCCACCCCGACAACCTCCCCCCTCCCCTTTTTTCAACAACAAAGGAGACGACTCAAGGGCAACAAAAAGTGTAGAAAAAAAGCCCGCTACTCACCGCTCCCACAACAGACAAAAGTAAAGAGTCGCCAAAAGAGAGGTCAATTTCGAGTGCAGAGGTGTCTCCATACGAGGGCGGACAAGGTCCCTGTATATGGACAGCATCTGTGCGGGGAGAAAAACTGGCGGAGACGATACAGAACGCCCAACCCGAGCATGACGTAATGGCTTGTTGTCTGCTTCGTGTCTAATGGGCGTTTGGGGAACGTTGTGTGGTACAGTAGTACCTGCACCACACCTGTGTGTTTAGAAAAGGAAGTGGAGTACAAAGGCTAGCTGTGACACAAGGGCTGACGGACGGCTGCACCCAAGCCCGTGTCACGAGCAGTGATTGGCCGCAATACTTGTCCCCGATAGGAGAAAGCGCCGGGTTATCTTTTCCTTCATAAAAAAGTATAATCAACGGAGATGGGACATATAGGGGGGGAACCATTGCTATCTTTTTTGGGGGGGGCAAGGCAATATTTTTTTCTCTGTAACTTATTTACAAATATTATGCTTTTATCTTTCTAAACATTGATGAAAAACTTTTAATTTGATGCATCATTGTCATGAGTCCTTACAGTAATGTGGAGCGTTTACTTTTCTCAACGCCTATTAGATGATATATTGTTTTATAAAGAAAACCCATTTTAATGCTTTCACTGCACACACACACACACACACACACACACACACACACACACACACACACACACACACACACACACACATCATTCTCACCATCAAATCATCACCTTTTCCTTTGCAAGTCCCTGTACTGCTTACTATACACCACCAGCCCTAAATACGTTGCCTTCTGCTGCACACGTCAGACGCGAGGAGCGTCTAACATTTATTTGGTTTGTATAGATTAGTTTCCTTGTTATTATTACGTTGACCATCGAAACACTGCAGTAAGAAGGCTCATCTTTTGCCAGCAGTTCCAAGCGTGATACAGAACGCAAAAAGCACCACCGTGGTATGGCGCATCAGGCCCCGTGCAGGTGGCCGGCCTCGGTCTTTTTGTGATTTTGCCGCAGCAGCTTTTTCCCCCTGTATGCTCTTTTCTTTTATTCACATTTATTATCGTCTTGCGCGTCCGAGATAATGCCTCCCTCATTTCTTTTATTTTGTTTTACCCATGCAAGCTCGTTCGTCATATCCAATCATAATCTTCACAAACATAGAATCATCGTAAAGTTTATCCCCGCCAAGAGAAGGAGCTTTCCCTTAATGATGAGGTTACACAACACGCATAGGACTCCGCCTCACCTTGACCACATGAAGGACCTGTCGGAAGGTTTTTGTTTGTAAGATAAAGAATCACCTGTGTGTGTGTGTGTGTGTGTGTGTGTGTGTGTGTGTGTGTGTGTGTGTGTGTTTACATCCCTGCCTATAGCGCCGGTAGGCTTTCTTCAGGGGCCAGATGGTCGGTTCAAGCCCGTCATGGCGCAGGCAATTTTTTTTTATAGTGGCGCCAGTTATGCTCGGCTCAAGCTGCCCCCGGGAACTCATTCTTGATTCACGGGACGGTTTTTTCTAGAGTAGAGTCCGGGTCGATGGGTGGTCTTCTGGACAGCATGTGGGTAGTCTTAGGCCACTCGGCGGTGACTGAAAAATCCCAGGTGATAGCGTGGGGATTCGAACCGACGTTGTCAATGGCGTATTGAATGTGAACCCAGCACGCTAACCACTCAGCCACCGCCTATGTGTTAATGTATTTATGAATATTCATTTGTGTACACACAATTATATTTTGAGCGCTCGCACCTCTGTGTGTGTGGGGAGGGGTGACAGAGATAGACAGACAGACAGACAAACAGAGACAAAGAAGTATATATACATTCAGACAGATAGACAGGCAAACAGACAAAAAAAATCGAACCGAAAGACATATATAGGGAATAACAAGCAAAGAGACAGACCGACCGTCAAATGCTCAAATCGTCAAGCAAATGTGCCGAATATGCAGACGCAGATGACATATATACAAACTGAGACGCTGATTGTTCGAAAGACTGGCAATCCAAAAGACAGCAGTAGAGACAAAAAAAAACATAGCAACACAACTGTTTCGGAGTATAATTATACCGTGGGAGTAAGGACTCATCAGGAAAGTCTCCACCGCAGGATGGGAGATGTGAAGGTTGTGTAGCTTTCGAAAACAATTTTTATTTATGTAGGAAAGTCACTTTTTTTTTATCCGACCAGCTGAACACTATCACCATCAGTTTTGGCTGATTAGTAAAGATCAGCATTAGCATATACGAGTAAATAAGAAATACATCGAATAAATAATATGAATCGTACCACTGCAACCAATAAAAAAAAAAAAAAAAACATCGAATTCCAGTTTATCATGTTAAGAGAAAATGTTTAATGATTTATTGGTAAATGTCAGATCTCCAATAAGACGTAAATTAGTATCCAGTGAAGACTTTGGGAGATGTTAAACACACGCACCCTTACTAAATATGTTTAAAGCATTTTTAAGACAACCCAAAATAAAAACAAGGACAGTAGTAACTGAGCTTTTCCCTTTTACTCCTCCAGACTCTATACATGAGCATCGCCTCACAGTTTTCTTACACGTCAATTAAACTCTGCTTGAAGGTTCCAGATCTGAACACCTTCATTAGCTTGTCTCTCTATATCCACGACGCTATAATGCTGATAGACACGAGGAATTATTAATGGGGGCGCCCGGCGTGGAGTCCCTCGTGGATGGGAAGCAGGAGGGCTGTCAGGCCGTCACCCTCGGATGAAGCAAGGCAGTCAGGGTCAGCCAGTCCCGGCTCCTAGAGACTCACCAGAGGCGTTTCGAGTGTCAGGCCACGGCGCGTCGCCCTGCTGCCGCCATTCCTCGTTCCTTCCTTGCTGGTGGTGTTAGAGACTTGGGGTCGTATTACAAGACATTTCGCCGCCCAAGAACACACATTTGACAAGGCTTTCGTAGGAGTTGTGGGCATTTCCAGGAGTAGTTTTATGACCCTGGTGGGAGACTGACCCTTCTCCTATACCGTGAACCTGAAGAAACACTCATTAGGACCCGACAGACCCCCTCTTTGGCCTCTAGAAATCGCTGATGTGAGTAGCGAAAGTGTCTTATAATACCGACCTCGGTGTGCGGAAGACAGAGATAGAATGAACAGATAAATTAGTCCTTACTCAATAGCTCTGCGGCGGCCTAGTCCTGTCCGAATCATTGTCTGATAAGATCTTGAGCCACGGAGATTGTTTATCCGTAACGTATATTCTCATTCCATATTAAACTTGCAGTGTCTCAGACTTTATACTCATTTTCATGTCAGGGTACCGGGAATCAGTGGTTGACTCTCATGATGTATCTGTAATCATGCATCTCCTATATAGGGAATGATTTATGCAGCACTCTATCGACTTTAGATGGCGTTTAGTACATCTCCAATTTCCCCCCTACCTTTTCTATTAATCTCCTCCACCTGTTATTAATCTTATTGATTTGTTTCGCATAATGTTTTAAGACAGTGGGATTCAACAATTACTGAAGCGAGAAAATGCCAACTTCTTACTCCTAAGGCCCATATTTTCAAACGAATCGGACTCCCGTTATGACTGTTTCCCAAGGCCACAGAGAAGATTAACCTGTTTGTCATGGGTGATTTTACCATTCGGGGTGCAGAAGGCGTGTGCAACTATCACCAGCATCACAAAACAGTCCATGAGAACCACAGCCACTTCATTGAGAGGCTTTTCAAACAGGCGAACCGAGGCGCCGATACCTTTAAGAATAAGACTTCCTTCCATCCAGCCAATCAGCTCCCGTAGCTAACCAGACACTCCCTCCATCCAGCCAATCAGCTCCCGTAGCTAACCAGACACTCCCTCCATCCAGCCAATCAGCTTCCGTAGCGATCTTCCCTACAAAAGGTGTAACTAGCTCTAGATTTCGCCCCATGCAATGTCAACTCCGAGCTCCCTAAAACGGCATATCTCAAACCGAGGTGATGTGGTAAATCTCAACCCTGTATAGGGTAAGCAAAGGGAAAAAGATACCCCCATCTCAAGAAATCAAAATCCCGTGGCTGGCCCCCGAGCCAAGATAACCTTCAGAAGGCTAAATGGACATAAAGCTTGGATTGCCTCACGCAGCTAACCCACAAAAACAAGCAAACATTCAAAAACAAAAGCAAAGCTGCATGGAAGTAAGGGTGGAATTACCCTTCCAAGAAAACTCACAAACTCGGACGAACACTCAAAAACACAATAAAAGCACCATGCACGTAGTGGTGGACATACCCCTCGAAGAGAACTCACGAACTCAAACAAGCATTGAGAAATACAATAAAAGCAACATGGACGTGCGGGTTGAATTACCCCTCGATGATAACTCACAAGGTGAAGTGTTCCTTCAGACACACAATAACAACAAACACGGAGCGATGGAAGGCACAATGTCGCGTTTATCGACCCCCTGGCAATGCCTACGCAAGGCTATTGTGCGCCGCCCGTACAAGTGTGTGGCCAGCCTGCTGCTGCTCCTGCTGCTGGCCGGCCACGTGGTCACCCTGGCCTACGCCTACCATCAGCAGGACCAGAGTGACCTCCTGCGGGGCATTGCCGCGCTGTGCTCCGTGCTCGTCCTCCTCCTGACGCACGGACATGATTCCCTGCGTAGGGCGTGGCTCGCCGTTCACGTCACCTATAGTGACGATCTCGCGCGAGTCGCCCTCCGCGTGCTAAACAACCTGCAGGCACAGCCCCTGCTGCACGGACTGGGCCTGGGACCCCCAGACGCCCTGCACACCCTCACCTACTGGTGGTGGGTCCTGCAAGGGCTGCTGCTCGCTACCCTGGCGAGCTTCATCTCGGGACCCAGCACCCCGGACAAAGACAACCCTGATGATGACAACCCTGACGATGACAACCCTGGCGCTGACCCTGACAGTGATCCTCACCCTGTGGGTGACTTTGAAGTGGAACTGAGGGAGGTGGTGGTGGCGGTGGAGGATGGACAGCAAAGGTGCATTAACAGCAACATGCACGTAACGGTTGAATTACCTCTCGAAGATAACTCACAAAGTGAAGTGTTCCTTGAGACACACAATAACAACAAACACGGAGCGATGGAAGGCACAATGTCGCGTTTACCAACGCCCTGCCAACGCCTATGCAAGGCTATTATGCGCCGCCCGTACAAGTGTGTGGCCGGCCTGCTGCTGCTCCTGCTGGCCGGCCACGTGGCCACCCTGGCCTACGCCTACCATCAGCAAGGCCAGAGTGACCTCCTGCGGGGCATTGCCGCGCTATGCTCCGTGCTCATCGTGCCATCCGTCGCCCTCCTCCGGCCATCCGGGAGTTCCTTAATGCGGTGGGCATGGCTCGCCGTTCACGTCACCTATAGTGACGACCTCGTGCGAGAGGCCCTCGCTGTGCAATACGACCTGCAGGCACAGCCCCTGCTGCACGCCCTGGGCCTGGGACCCACCGACGCCCTGCACACCCTCGGCTACTGGTGGTGGGTCCTGCAGGGGCTGCTGCTCGCTACCCTGGCGAGCTTCATCTCGGGGCCCAGCGCCCCTGATTACTACAGCCCCGACGATGACAGCCCTGACGATAACAACCCTGACGACGACAACCCTGACGATGACCCTGACAGTGATCTTGACACTGAAAGTGAAGAGTGTCAGCAGAGGTACAGTAACTCCAAACACGGAGCGATGGAAGGCACAATGTCGCGTTTATCAACGCCCTGCCAACGCCTACGCAAGGCTATTATGCGCCGCCCGTACAAGTGTGTGGCCGGCCTGCTGCTGCTCCTGCTGCTGGCCGGCCACGTGGTCACCCTACGCCTACCATCAGCAGGACCAGAGTGACCTCCTGCAGGGCATTGCCGCGCTGTGCTCCGTGCTCGTCCTCCTCCTGACGCACGGACATGATTCCTTGCGTAGGGTGTGGCTCGCCGCTCACGTCACCTATAGTGACGACCTCGCGCGAGGTGCGCTCCGCGTGCTATACGACCTGCAGGCACAGCCCTTGCTGCACGGACTGGGCCTGGGACCCTCCGACGTCCTGCACACCCTCGCCTACTGGTGGTGGGTCCTGCAAGGGCTGCTGCTCGCTACCCTGGCGAGCTTCATTTCGGGAGCCAGCGCCCCTGACGATGAGAACCCTTACGATGACAACCCTGATGATGACAAATCTGATGATGACAACCCTGACGATGACCCTGGTCTTGATCTTGACCCTGTGTTTGAAGAGGATGACTTTGAAGAAGTGGAACTGAGGGAGGTGGTGGTGGTGGTGGAGGCAGTGAATTGGCAGTTCAGGGTGGGGGCTCTAGTCCCCCCTCCTGTCCCGCCCGTCCACCACCCTCGGGGTGAGGAGGAGGGGGAAGACGAGGATGAGTTTGAGGACATGGATCAGAGGGAGGTGATGGAGGCGGTGGAGGAGGGGCAGTTCAGGGGGGGTGACCGTGCCGCTCCTCGAGCCGCCTGCCGAGGAGATTGAAGAAGAGGATGGCTTTGAGGAGGTGGACCGGGTGGAGATGGACCGGGAAGAGGTGGTGGAGGTGGTGGTGGGGCAGTTCGGGGTGGGCGCTGTTGCCGCCCCTCCGGACCCGCCCGCCACCCTGGTCCTGTTGAGTAAGGAGGGTGAAGGCGAGGATGACTTTGACGAAGTAAGCGAGAGGGACGTGGCAGCGATGGAGTAAGGCCACTGCAGAATGTATAAAAAAAAAAAAAGAAACTAAATAAAAAAATATATATATAATACTAAAAAAAACTTAAAATGAAATAAAAAAGATTAGGATTAAGATTAATGAAAAAAATCAAACCAAATACAAAATACATAAAAAAACGAAAAATAAAAAGAAGTAAAAAAAAAATCAAACCCCAATACAAAATGTGAGGGTAAAGGTTAAGGATCACATTTCTTTGCGTCAAAAAGGAGCAATGGTTTCACCCGACGAGAAGAAAACTTGTAAAATCGCCAAAGTATTAATGAAAGTTCCGTTCACAGCTTGGAAATAACGACCGGTAAACTTGGTTAAGCTTTAAGATCGATCAAAACAAAACAAAAGTCATCGGCCAGTGAGTATATGTCTTGAACGACTTGAGAAACAAAAAAAAAAAAGGACAATAATTAATCTCACATTGCAGTTCAAAATGTCCTTGCGCAATGGAACATCCGAAACAAATACCGTGTGTGTGTGTGTGTGTGTGTGTGTGTGTGTGTGTGTGTGTGTGTGTGTGTGTGTGTGTGTGTGTGTGTGTGTGTGTGTGTGTGTGTGTGTGTGTGTGTGTGTGTGTGTGTGGTGGAGTGTGAGTGAGCGAGTAAGTGAGTGTGCGTGTGTGTGGCGGGGGGAGGGTACTGTGTGTCGATGTATGTGATGCCGTGTGATATGATATGATTCACAGTGATGGCGTGTGGTTAGTTTCCTTTCCAGGTAATGTATGATATGTTTCCTTTTCAGGTAATGTTGTGTTATATGTTTCCTTCCCAGGTAATGTTGTGTGATATGTTTCCTTTTCAGGTAATGTTGTGTGATATGTTTCCTTCCCAGGTAATGTTGTGTGATATGTTTCCTTTCCAGGTAATGTTGTGTGATATGTTTCCTTTTCAGGTAATGTTGTGTGATATGTTTCCTTTCCAGGTAATGTTGTGTGATATGTTTCCTTTCCAGGTAATGTTGTGTGATATGTTTCCTTTTCAGGTAATGTTGTGTGATATTTCTTTCCAGGTAATGTTGTGTGATATGTTTCCTTTCAGGTAATGTTGTGTGATATGTTTCCTTTCAGGTAATGTTGTGTGATATGTTTCCTTTTCCAGGTAATGTTGTGTCATATGTTTCCTTTCCAGGTAATGTTGTGATATGTTTCCTTTCCAGGTAATGTTGTGTGATATGTTTCCTTTTCAGGTAATGTTGTGTGATATGTTTCCTTTCCAGGTAATGTTGTGTGATATGTTTCCTTTCCAGGTAATGTTGTGTGATATGTTTCCTTCCCAGGTAATGTTGTGTGATATGTTTCCTTTTCAGGTAATGTTGTGTGATATGTTTCCTTTCCAGGTAATGTTGTGTGATATGTTTCCTTTCCAGGTAATGTTGTGTGATATGTTTCCTTTCCAGGTAATGTTGTGTGATATGTTTCCTTTCCAGGTAATGTTGTGTGATATGTTTCCTTTCCAGGTAATGTTGTGATATGTTTCCTTTCCAGGTAATGTTGTGTGATATGTTTCCTTTCAGGTAATGTTGTGTGATATGTTTCCTTTCAGGTAATGTTGTGTGATATGTTTCCTTTCCAGGTAATGTTGTGTGATATTTATCCTTTCCAGGTAATGTTGTGTGATATGTTTCCTTTCCAGGTAATGTTGTGTGATATGTTTCCTTTTAAGGTAATGTTGTGTGATATGTGTCCTTTCCAGGGAATGCTGTGTGATATGTTTCCTTTCCAGGTAATGTTGTGTGATATGGTTCCTTTCCAGGTAATGTTGTGTGATATGTTTCCTTTCCAGGTAATGTTGTGTGATATGTTTCCTTTCCAGGTAATGTTGTGTGATATGTTTCCTTTCCAGGTAATGTTGTGTGATATGTTTCCTTTCCAGGTAATGTTGTGTGATATGTTTCCTTCCTAGGTAATGTTGTGTGATATGTTTCCTTTCCAGGTAATGTTGTGTGATATGTTTCCTTCCCAGGTAATGTTGTGTGATATGTTTCATTTCCAGGTAATGTTGTGTGATATGTTTCCTTTCCAGGTAATGTTGTGTGATATGTTTCCTTTCCAGGTAATGTTGTGTGATATGTTTCCTCTCCAGGTAATGTTGTGTGATATGTTTCCTTTCCAGGTAATGTCATGTGATATGTTTCCTTTCCAGGTAATGTTGTGTGATATGTTTCCTTTCCAGGTAATGTTGTGTGATATGTTTCCTTTCCAGGTAATGTTGTGTGATATGTTTCCTTTCCAGGTAATGTTGTGTGATATGTTTACTTTACAGGTAATGTTGTGTGATATGTTTCCTTTCCAGGTAATGTTGTGTGATATGTTTCCTTTCCAGTTAATGTTGTGTGATATGTTTCCTTTCCAGGTAATGTTGTGATATGTTTCCTTTCCAGGTAATGTTGTGTGATATGTTTCCTTTCCAGGTAATGTTGTGTGATATGTTTCTTTTCCAGGTAATGTTGTGTGATATGTTTCCTTTCCAGGTAATGTTGTGTGATATGTTTCCTTTCCAGGTAATGTTGTGTGATATGTTTCCTCTCCAGGTAAGGTTGTGATATGTTTCCTTTCCAGGTAATGTTGTGTGATATGTTTCCTTCAGGTAATGTTGTGTGATATGTTTCCTTTCCAGGTAATGTTGTGTGATATGTTTCCTTTCCAGGTAATGTTGTGTGATATGTTTCCTTTCCAGGTAATGTTGTGTGATATGTTTCCTTTCCAGGTAATGTTGTGTGATATGTTTCCTTTCCAGGTAATGTTGTGTGAAATGTTTCCTTTCCCAGGTAATGTTGTGTGATATGTTTCCTTTCCAGGTAATGTTGTATGATATGTTTCCTTTCCAGGTAATGTTGTGTGATATGTTTCCTTTCCAGGTAATCTTGTGTGATATGTTTCCTTTCCAGGTAATGTTGTGTGATATGTTTCCTTTCCAGGTAATGTTGTGTGATATGTTTCCTTTCCAGGTAATGTTGTGTGATATGTTTCCTTTCCAGGTAATGTTGTGTGATATGTTTCCTTTCCAGGTAATGTTGTGTGATATGTTTCCTTTCAGGTAATGTTGTGTGATATGTTTCCTTTCCAGGTAATGTTGTGTGATATGTTTCCTTACCAGGTAATGTTGTGTGATATGTTTCCTTTCCAGGTAATGTTGTGTGATATGTTTCCTTTCCAGGTAATGTTGTGTGATATGTTTCTTTCCCAGGTAACGTTATGTGATATGTTTCCTTCCCAGGTAATGTTGTGTGATATGTTTCCTTTCCAGGTAATGTTGTGTGATATGTTTCCTTTCCAGGTAATGTTGTGTGATATGTTTCCTTTCCAGGTAATGTTGTGTGATATGTTTCCTTTCCAGGTAATGTTGTGTGATATGTTTCCTTTCCAGGTAATGTTGTGTGATATGTTTCCTTTCCAGGTAATGTCATATGTGATATGTTTCCTTCCAGGTAATGTTGTGTGATATGTTTCCTTTCCAGGTAATGTTGTGTGATATGTTTCCTTTCCAGGTAATGTTGTGATATGTTTCCTTCCAGGTAATGTTGTGTGATATGTTTCCTTTCCAGGTAATGTTGTGTGATATGTTTCCTTTCCAGGTAATGTTGTGTGATATGTTTCCTTTCAGGTAATGTTGTGTGATATGTTTCCTTTCCAGGTAATGTTGTGTTATATGTTTCCTTTCCAGGTAATGTTGTGTGATATGTTTCCTTCCTAGGTAATGTTGTGTGATATGTTTCCTTTCCAGGTAATATTGTGTAATATGTTTCCTTTCCAGGTAATGTTGTGTGATATGTTTCCTTTCAGGTAATGTTGTGTGATATGTTTCCTTTCCAGGTAATGTTGTGTGATATGTTTCCTTTCAGGTAATGTTGTGTGATATGTTTCCTTTCCAGGTAATGTTGTGTGATATGTTTCCTTTCCAGGTAATGTTGTGTGATATATTTCCTATCCATGTAAAGATGTGTGATATTTCCTTCCAGGTAATGTTGTGTGATATGTTTCCTTTCCAGATAATGTTGTGTGATATATGTTTCCTTCCCAGGTAATGTTGTGTGACAATTATGTTTCCTTTCCAGGTAATGTTGTGTGATATATTTCCTTTCCAGGTAATGTTGTGTGATATGTTTCCTTTCCAGGTAATGTTGTGTGATATGTTTCCTTTCCAGGTAATGTTGTGTGATATGTTTCCTTTCCAGGTAATGTTCTGTGATATGTTTCCTTTCCAGGTAATGTTGTGTGATATGTTTCCTTTCCAGGTAATGTTGTGTGATATGTTTCCGTTTAAGGTAATGTTGTGTGATATGTTTCCTTTCCAGGTAATGTTGTGTGATATGTTTCCTTTCCAGGTAATGTTGTGTGATATGTTTCCTTTCCAGGTAATGTTGTGTGATATGTTTCCTTTCCAGGTAATGTTGTGATATCTTTCCCTTCTCGGTAATGTTGTGTCATATGTTTCCTTTCCAGGTAATGTTGTGTTATATGTTTCCTTTCCAGGTAATGTTGTGTGATATGTTTCCTTTCCAGGTAATGTTGTGTGATATGTTTCCTTTCCAGGTAATGTTGTGTGATATGTTTCCTTTCCAGGTAATGTTGTGTGATATGTTTCCTTTCCAGGTAATGTTGTGTGATATGTTTCCTTTCCAGGTAATGTTGTGTGATATGTTTCCTTTCCAGGTAATGTTGTGTGATATGTTTCCTTTCCAGGTAATGTTGTGTGATATGTTTCCTTTCCAGGTAATGTTGTGTGATATATTTCCTTTCAAGGTAATGTTGTGTGATATGTTCCCTTTCCAGGTAATGTTGTGATATGTTTCCTTTCAGGTAATGTTGTGTGATATGTTTCCTTTCCAGGTAATGTTGTGTGATATGTTTCCTTTCCAGGTAATGTTGTGTGATATGTTTCCTTTCCAGGTAATGTTTTGTGATATGTTTCCTTTCCAGGTAATGTTGTGTGATATGTTTCCTTCAAAGGTAATGTTGTGTGATATGTTTCCTTTCCAGGTAATGTTGTGTGATATGTTTCCTTTCCAGGTAATGTTGTGTGATATGTTTCCTTTCCAGGTAATGTTTGATATAATTCATTACAAGGTAATGTTGTGTGATATGTTTCATTACCAGGTAATGTTGTGTGATATGTTTCCTTTCAGGTAATGTTGTGTGATATGTTTCCTTTCCAGGTAATGTTGTGTGATATGTTTCCTTTCCAGGTAATGTTGTGTGATATGTTTCCTTTCCAGGTAATGTTGTGTGATATGTTTCCTTTCCAGGTAATGTTGTGTGATATGTTTCCTTTCCAGGTAATGTTGTGTGATATGTTTCCTTTCCAGTTAATGTGGTGTGATATGTTTCCTTTCTAGGTAATGTTGTGTGATATGTTTCCTTTCAGGTAATATTGTGATATGTTTCCTTCCCAGGTAATGTTGTGTGATATGTTTCCTTTCCAGGTAATGTTGTGTGATATGTTTCCTTTCCAGGTAATGTTGTGTGATATGTTTCCTTTCCAGGTAATGTTGTGTGATATGTTTCCTTTCCAGGTAATGTTGTGTGATATGTTTCCTTTCCAGGTAAGGTATTGTGATATGTTTCCTCTCCAGGTAATGATGTGTTCTATGTTTCCTTTCCAGGTAATGTTGTGTGATATGTTTCCTTTCCAGGTAATGTTGTGTGATATGTTTCCTTTCCAGGTAATGTTGTGATATGTTTCCTTTCAGGTAATGTTGTGTGATATGTTTCCTTTCCAGGTAATGTTGTGTGATATGTTTCCTTTCCAGGTAATGTTGTGTGATATGTTTCCTTTCAGGTAATGTTGTGTGATATGTTTCCTTTCCAGGTAATGTTGTGTGATATGTTTCCTTTCCAGGTAATGTTGTGTGATATGTTTCCTTTCCAGGTAATGTTGTGTGATATGTTTCCTTCAGGTAATGTTGTGTGATATGTTTCCTTTCCAGGTAATGTTGTGTGATATGTTTCCTTTCAGGTAATGTTGTGTGATATGTTTCCTTTCCAGGTAATGTTGTGTGATATGTTTCTTTCCAGGTAATGTTGTGTGATATGTTTCCTTTCCAGGTAATGTTGTGTGATATGTTTCCTTTCAGGTAATGTTGTGATATGTTTCCTTTCCAGGTAATGTTGTGTGATATGTTTCCTTTCCAGGTAATGTTGTGTGATATGTTTCCTTTCCAGGTAATGTTGTGTGATATGTTTCCTTTCCAGGTAATGTTGTGATATGTTTCCTTTCCAGGTAATGTTGTGTGATATGTTTCCTTTCCAGGTAATGTTGTGTGATATGTTTCTTTCCAGGTAATGTTGTGTGATATGTTTCCTTTCCAGGTAATGTTGTGTGATATGTTTCCTTTCCAGGTAATGTTGTGTGATATGTTTCCTTTCCAGGTAATGTTGTGATATGTTTCTTTCAGGTAATGTTGTGTGGTATGTTTCCTTTCCAGGTAATGTTGTGTGATATGTTTCCTTTCCAGGTAATGTTGTGTGATATGTTTCCTTTCCAGGTAATGTTGTGTGATATGTTTCCTTTCCAGGTAATGTTGTGTGATATGTTTCCTTTCCAGGTAATGTTGTGTGATATGTTTCCTTTCCAGGTAATGTTGTGTGATATGTTTCCTTCCAGGTAATGTTGTGTGATATGTTTCCTTTCAGGTAATGTTGTGTTATATGTTTCCTTTCAAGGAAAGGTTGTGTGATATGTTTCCTTTCCAGGTAATGTTGTGTGATATGTTTCCTTTCCAGGTAATGTTGTGTGATATGTTTCCTTTCCAGGTAATGTTGTGTGATATGTTTCCTTTCCAGGTAATGTTGTGTGATATGTTTCCTTTCCAGGTAATGTTGTGTGATATGTTTCCTTATCAGGTAATGTTGTGTGATATGTTTTCTTTCCAGGTAATGTTGTGTGATATGTTTCCTTTCCAGGTAATGTTGTGTGATATGTTTCCTGTCTAGGTAATGTTGTGCGATATGTTTCCTTTCCAGGTAATGTTGTGTGATATGCTTCCTTTCCAGGTAATGTTGTGTGATGTGTTCCCTTCCCAGGTAATGTTGTGATATGTTTCCTTTTAAGGTAATGTTGTGTGATATGTTTCCTTTCCAGGTAATGTTGTGTGATATGTTTCCTTCCCAGGTAATGTTGTGTGATATGTTTCCTTGCAATGTAATGTTGTGTGATATGTTTCCTTTCCAGGTAATGTTGTGTGATATGTTTCCTTTCCAGGTAATGTTGTGTGATATGTTTCCTTCCCAGGTAATGTTGTGTGATATGTTTCCTTTCCAGGTAATGTTGTGTGATATGTTTCCTTCCCAGGTAATGTTGTGTGATATGTTTCCTTTCCAGGTAATGTTGTGTGATATGTTTCCTTTCCAGGTAATGTTGTGTGATATGTTTCCTTTCCAGGTAATGTTGAGTGATATGTTACCTTCCAGGTAATGTTGAGTGATATGTTTCCTTCCCAGGTAATGTTGTGATATGTTGCCTTTCCTGGTAATGTTGTGTGATATGTTTCCTTTCCAGGTAATGTTGTGTGATATGTTTCCTTTCCAGGTAATGTTGTGTGATATGTTTCCTTTCCAGGTAATGTTGTGTGATATGTTTCCTTTCAGGTAATGTTGTGTGATATGTTTCCTTTCCAGGTAATGTTGTGTGATATGTTTCCTTTCCAGGTAATGTTGTGTGATATGTTTCCTTTCCAGGTAATGTTGTGTGATATGTTTCCTTTCCAGGTAATGTTGTGTGATATGTTTCCTTTCCAGGTAATGTTGTGTGATATGTTTCCTTTCCAGGTAATGTTGTGTGATATGTTTCCTTTCCAGGTAATGTTGTGATATGTTTCCTTTCCAGGTAATGTTGTGTGATATGTTTCCTTTCCAGGTAATGTTGTGATATGTTTCCTTTCCAGGTAATGTTGTGATATTTTTCCTTCCCAGGTAATGTTGTGTGATATTTTTCCTTTCTAGGTAATGTTGTGTGATATGTTTCATTTCCAGGTAACTTTGTGTGATGTTTCCTTTCTAGGTAATATTGTGTGATATGTTTCCTTTCCAGGTAATGTTGTGTGATATGTTTCCTTTCCAGGTAATGTTGTGTGATATGTTTCCTTTCCAGGTAATGTTGTGTGATATGTTTCCTTTCCAGGTAATGTTGTGTGATATGTTACCTTTCCAGGTAATGTTGTGTGATATGTTTCCTTTCCAGGTAATGTTGTGTGATATGTTTCCTTTCAGGTAACGTTGTGTGATATGTTTCCTTTCCAGGTAATGTTGTGTGATATGTTTCCTTCCAGGTAATGTTGTGTGATATGTTTCCTTTCCAGGTAATGTTGTGTGATATGTTTCCTTTCCAGGTAATGTTGTGTGATATGTTTCCTTTCCAGGTAATGTTGTGTGATATGTTTCCTTTCCAGGTAATGTTGTGTGATATGTTTCCTTTCCAGGTAATGTTGTGTGATATGTTTCCTTTCAGGTTATGTTGTGATTTATGTTTGCTTTCCAGGTTATGTTGTGTGATATGTTTCCTTTCCAGGTAATGTTGTGTGATATGTTTCCTTTCCAGGTAATGTTGTGTGATATGTTTCCTTTCCAGGTAATGTTGTGTGATATGTTTCCTTTCCAGGTAATGTTGTGTGATATGTTTCCTTTCTAGGTAATGGGTTGTGATATATTTCGTTTACAGGTAATTTTGTGTGATATGTTTCCTTTCCAGGTAATGTTGTGTGATATGTTTCCTTTCAGGTAATGTTGTGTGATATGTTTCCTTTCCAGGTAATGTTGTGTGATATGTTTCCTTTCAGGTAATGTTGTGTGATATGTTTCCTTTCCAGGTAATGTTGTGTGATATGTTTCCTTTCCAGGTAATGTTGTGTGATATGTTTCCTTCCAGGTAATGTTGTGTGATATGTTTCCTTTTCAGGTAATGTTGTGTGATATGTTTCCTTTCCAGGTAATGTTGTGTGATATGTTTCCTTTCCAGGTAATGTTGTGTGATATGTTTCCTTTCCAGGTAATGTTGTGTAATATGTTTCCTGTCCAGGGAATGTTGTGTGATATGTTTCCTTCACAGGTAATGTTGTGTGAGCTTTTTCCTGTCCAGGTAATGTTGTGTGAGATGTTTCCTTTCCAGGTAATGTTGTGGGATATAGTCCCTTTCCAGGTAATGTTGTGATATGTTTCCTTCCAGGTAATGTTGTGTGATATGTTTCCTTTCAGGTAATGTTGTGTGATATGTTTCCTTTCCAGGTAATGTTGTGTGACATGTTTCCTTTCCAGGTAATGTTGTGTGATATGTTTCCTTTCCAGGTAATGTTGTGTGATATGTTTCCTTTCCAGGTAATGTTGTGTGATATGTTTCCTTTCCAGGTAATGTTGTGTGATATGTTTCCTTTCCAGGTAATGTTGTGTGATATGTTTCCTTTCCAGGTAATGTTGTGTGATATGTTTCCTTTCCAGGTAATGTTGTGTGATATGTTTCCTTTCAGGTAATGTTGTGTGATATGTTTCCTTTCCAGGTAATGTTGTGTGATATGTTTCCTTTCAGGTAATGTTGTAATATGTTTCCTTTCCAGGTAATGTTGTGTGATATGTTTCCTTCCCAGGTAATGTTGTGTGATATGTTTCCTTTCCAGGTAATGTTGTGTGATATGTTTCCTTACCAGGTAATGTTGTGTGATATGTTTCCTTTCCAGGTAATGTTGTGTGATATGTTTCCTTACCCGGTAATGTTGTGATATTTTTCCTTTCCAGGTAATGTTGTGTGATATGTTTCCTTTCCAGGTAATGTTGTGTGATATGTTTCCTTTCCAGGTAATGTTGTGTGATATGTTTCCTTTCCAGGTAATGTTGTGTGATATGTTTCCTTTCCAGGTAATGTTGTGTGATATGTTTCCTTTCCAGGTAATGTTGTGAGATATTTCCTTTCCAGGTAATGTTGTGTGATATGTTTCCTTTCCAGGTAATGTTGTGTGATATGTTTCCTTTCAGGTAATGTTGTGATATGTTTCCTTTCCAGGTAATGTTGTGTGATATGTTTCCTTTCCAGGTAATGTTGTGTGATATGTTTCCTTTCCAGGTAATGTTGTGTGATATGTTTCCTTTCCAGGTAATGTTGTGTGATATGTTTCCTTTCCAGGTAATGTTGTGTGATATGTTTCCTTTCCAGGTAATGTTGTGTGATATGTTTCCTTTCCAGGTAATGTTGTGTGATATGTTTCCTTTCCAGGTAATGTTGTGTGATATGTTTCCTTTCCAGGTAATGTTGTGTGATATTTTTCCTTTTCATTTAATGTTGTGTGATATGTTTCCTTTCCAGGTAATGTTGTGTGATATGTTTCCTTTCCAGGTAATGTTGTGTGATATGTTTCCTTTCCAGGTAATGTTGTGTGATATGTTTCCTTTCCAGGTAATGTTGTGTGATATATTTCCTTTCCAGGTAATGTTGTGTGATATGTTTCCTTTCCAGGTAATGTTGTGTGATATGTTTCCTTTCCAGGTAATGTTGTGTGATATGTTTCCTTTCCAGGTAATATTGTGTGATATGTTTCCTTTCCAGGTAATGTTGTGTGATATGTTTCCTTTCCAGGTAATGTTGTGTGATATGTTTCCTTTCCAGGTAATGTTGTGTGATATGTTTCCTTTCCAGGTAATGTTGTGTGATATGTTTCCTTTCCAGGTAATGTGTGATATATTTCCTTTCCAGGTAATGTTGTGTGATATGTTTCCTTTCCAGGTAATGTTGTGTGATATGTTTCCTTTCCAGGTAATGTTGTGTGATATGTTTCCTTTCCAGGTAATGTTGTGTGATATGTTTCCTTTCCAGGTAATGTTGTGTGATATGTTTCCTTTTTAGGTAATGTTGTGTGATATGTTTCCTTTCCAGGTAATGTTGTGTGATATGTCTCCTTTCCAGGTAATGTTGTGTGATATGTTTCCTTTCCAGGTAATGTTGTGATATGTTTCCTTTCAGGTAATGTTGTGTGATATGTTTCCTTTCAGGTAATGTTGTGTGATATGTTTCCTTTCCAGGTAATGTGTGATATGTTTCCTTTCCAGGTAATGTTGTGTGATATGTTTCCTTTCCAGGTAATGTTGTGTGATATGTTTCCTTTCCAGGTAATGTTGTGTGATATGTTTCCTTTCCAGGTAATGTTGTGTGATATGTTTCCTTTCCAGGTAATGTTGTGTGATATGTTTCCTTTCCAGGTAATGTTGTGTGATATGTTTCCTTTCAGGTAATGTTATGTGATATGTTTCCTTTCCAGGTAATGTTGTGTGATATATTTCCTTTCCAGGTAATGTTGTGTGATATGTTTCCTTTCCAGGTAATGTTGTGTGATATGTTTCCTTTCCAGGTAATGTTGTGTGATATGTTTCCTTTCCAGGTAATGTTGTGTGATATGTTTCCTTTCCAGGTAATGTTGTGTGATATGTTTCCTTTCCAGGTAATGTTGTGTGATATGTTTCTTTCCAGGTAATGTTGTGTGATATGTTTCCTTTCAGGTAATGTTGTGTGATATGTTTCCTTTCCAGGTAATGTTGTGTGATATGTTTCCTTTCAGGTAATGTTGTGTGATATGTTTCCTTTCCAGGTAATATTGTGTGATATGTTTCCTATCCAGGTAATGTTCAGTGATATGTTTCTTTCCAGGTAATGTTGTGTGATATGTTTCCTTTCCAGGTAATGTTGTGTGATATGTTTCCTTTCCAGGTAATGTTGTGTGATATGTTTCCTTTCCAGGTAATGTTGTGTGATATGTTTCCTTTCCAGGTAATGTTGTGTGATATGTTTCCTTTCCAGGTAATGTTGTGTGATATGTTTCCTTTCCAGGTAATGTTGTGTGATATGTTTCCTTTCCAGGTAATGTTGTGTGATATATTTCCTTTCCAGGTAATGTTGTGTGATATGTTTCCTTCCCAGGTAATGTTGTGTGATATGTTTCCTTTCCAGGTAATGTTGTGTGATATGTTTCCTTAACAGGTAATGTTGTGTGATATGTTTCCTTTCCAGGTAATGTTGTGTGATATGTTTCCTTTCCAGGTAATGTTGTGTGATATGTTTCCTTATCAGGGAATGTTGTGTGATATGTTTTCTTCCCAGGTAATGTTGTGTGATATGTTTCCTTTCCAGGTAATGTTGTGTGATATGTTTCCTTATCAGGAAATGTTGTGTGATATGTTTTCTTTCCAGGTAATGTTATGTGATATGTTTTCTTTCCAGGTAATGTTGTGTGATAGGTTTCCTTTCCAGGTAATGTTGTGTGATATGTTAAATTCCCAGGTAATGTTGTGTGATATGTTTCCTTTCCAGGTAATGTTGTGTGATATGTTTCCTTTCAGGTAATGTAGAGTGATATGTCTCCTTTCCAGGTAATGTTGTGATATGTTTCCTTTCCAGGTAATGTTGTGTGATATGTTTCTTTCCAGGTAATGTTGTGTGATATGTTTCCTTTCCAGGTAATGTTGTGTGATATATTTCCTTTCAGGTAATGTTGTGTGATATGTTTCCTTTCAGGTAATGTTGTGTGATATGTTTCCTTTCCAGGTAATGTTGTGTGATATGTTTCCTTCCAGGTAATGTTGTGTGATATGTTTCCTTTCCAGGTAATGTTGTGTGATATGTTTCCTTTCAGGTAATGTTGTGTGATATGTTTCCTTTCCAGGTAATGTTGTGATATGTTTCCTTTCCAGGTAATGTTGTGTGATATGTTTTTCCAGGTAATGTTGTGTGATATGTTTCCTTTCCAGGTAATGTTGTGTGATATGTTTCCTTTCAGGTAATGTTGTGTGATATGTTTCCTTTCCCAGGTAATGTTGTGTGATATGTTTCCTTTCAGGTAATGTTGTGTGATATGTTTCCTTTCCAGGTAATGTTGTGTGATATGTTTCCTTTCCAGGTAATGTTGTGTGATATGTTTCCTTTCCAGGTAATGTTGTGTGATATGTTTCCTTTCCAGGTAATGTTGTGTGATATGTTTCCTTTCCAGGTAATGTTGTGTGATATGTTTCCTTTCAGGTAATGTTGTGTGATATGTTTCCTTTCCAGGTAATGTTGTGTGATATGTTTCCTTTCCAGGTAATGTTGTGTGATATGTTTCCTTTCAGGTAATGTTGTGTGATATGTTTCCTTTCCAGGTAATGTTGTGTGATATGTTTCCTTTCCAGGTAATGTTGTGATATGTTTCCTTTCCAGGTAATGTTGTGTGATATGTTTCCTTTCAGGTAATGTTGTGTGATATGTTTTCCTTTCCAGGTAATGTTGTGTGATATGTTTCCTTTCAGGTAATGTTGTGTGATATGTTTCCTTTCCAGGTAATGTTGTGTGATATGTTTCCTTCCAGGTAATGTTGTGTGATATGTTTCCTTTCAGGTAATGTTGTGTGATATGTTTCTTTCAGGTAATGTTGTGTGATATGTTTCTTTCCAGGTAATGTTGTGTGATATGTTTCCTTTCAGGTAATGTTGTGTGATATGTTTCCTTTCAGGTAATGTTGTGTGATATGTTTCTTTCCAGGTAATGTTGTGTGATATGTTTCCTTTCCAGGTAATTTTGTGATATGTTTCCTTTCCAGGTAATGTTGTGTGATATGTTTCCTTTCAGGTAATGTTGTGTGATATGTTTCCTTTCCAGGTAATGTTGTGTGATATGTTTCTTCAGGTAATATTGTGTGATATGTTTCCTTTCAGGTAATGTTGTGTGATATGTTTCCTTTCCAGGTAATGTTGTGTGATATGTTTCCTTTCCAGTTAATGTTGTGTGATATGTTTCCTTTCAAGGTAATGTTGTGTGATATGTTTCCTTTCCATGTAATGTTGTGTGATATGTTTCCTTTCAAGGTAATGTTGTGTGATATGTTTCCTTTCCAGGTAATGTTGTGTGATATGTTTCCTTTCCAGGTAATGTTGTGTGATATGTTTCCTTTCCAGATAATGTTGTGTGATATGTTTCCTTTCCAGGTAATGTTGTGTGATATGTTTCCTTTCCAGGTAATGTTGTGTGATATGTTTCCTTTCCAGGTAATGTTGTGTGATATGTTTCCTTTCCAGGTAATGTTGTGTGATATGTTTCCTTCCGAGGTAATGTTGTGTGATATGTTTCCTTTCAGGTAATGTTGTGTGATATGTTTTCCTTTCCAGGTAATGTTGTGTGATATTTCTTTCCAGGTAATGTTGTGTGATATGTTTTCCTTCCAGGTAATGTTGTGATATGTTTCCTTTTCAGGTAATGTTGTGATATGTTTCCTTTCCAGGTAATGTTGCTTTCCAGGTAATGTCATGTGATATGTTTCCTTTCCAGGTAATGTTGTGTGATATGTTTCCTTTCCAGGTAATGTTGTGTGATATGTTTCCTTTACAGGTAATGTTGTGTGATATGTTTCCTATCCAGGTAATGTTGTGACATGTTTCCTTTCCAGGTAATGTTGTGTGATATGTTTCCTTTCCAGTAATGTTGTGTAATATGTTTCCTTTCCAGGTAATGTTGTGTGATATGTTTCCTTTCCAGGTAATGTTGTGTGATATGTTTCCTTTCCAGGTAATGTTGTGTGATATGTTTCCTTTCCAGGTAATGTTGTGTGATATGTTTCCTTTCCAGGTAATATTGTGTGATATGTTTCCTTTCCAGGTAATGTTGAGTGATATGTTTCCTTCCCAGGTAATGTTGTGTTATATGTTTCCTTATCAGGGAATGTTGTGTGATATGTTTTCTTTCAAGGTAATGTTGTGTGATATGTTTCCTTTCCAGGTAATGTTGTGTGATATGTTTCCTTTACAGGTAATGTTGTGTGATATATTTACTTTCCAGGTAATGTTGTGTGATATGTTTCCTTTCCAGGTAATGTTGTGATATGTTTCCTTCCCAGGTAATGTTGTGTGATATGTTTCTTTCCAGGTAATGTTGTGTGATATGTTTCTTCCAGGTAATGTTGTGTGATATGTTTCCTTTCCAGGTAATGTTGTGTGATATGTTTCCTTTCCAGGTAATGTTGTGTGATATGTTTCCTTTCAGGTAATGTTGTGATATGTTTCCTTCCAGGTAATGTTGTGTGATATGTTTCCTTTCAGGTAATGTTGTGTGATATGTTTCCTTCCAGGTAATGTTGTGTGATATGTTTCCTTTCCAGGTAATGTTGTGTGATATGTTTCCTTTCCAGGTAATAGTGTGTGATATATTTCTTTCCAGGTAATGTTGTGTTATATGTTTCCTTCCCAGGTAATGTTGTGTGATATGTTTCCTTTTCAGGTAATATTGTGTGATATATTTCCTTACCAGGTAATGTTGTGTGATATGTTTCCTTTCCAGGTAATGCTGTGTGATATGTTTCCTTCCCAGGTAATGTTGTGTGAAATGTTTCCTTTCCAGGTAATGCTGTGTGATATGTTTCCTTTTCAGGTAATAATGTGTGATATGTTTCCTTTCCAGGTAATGTTGTGTGATATGTTTCCTTTCCAGGTAATGTTGTGTGATATGTTTCCTTCCCAGGTAATGTTGTGTGATATGTTTCCTTTCCAGGTAATGTTGTGTGATATGTTTCCTTTCAGGTAATGTTGTGATATGTTTCCTTCCAGGTAATGTTGTGTGATATGTTTCCTTTCAGGTAATGTTGTGTGATATGTTTCCTTTCCAGGTAATGTTGTGTGATATGTTTCCTTTCCAGGTAATGTTCTGTAATAAGTTTCCTTTCAGGTAATGTTGTTTGTTATGTTTCCTTCACAGGTAATGTTGTGTGATATGTTTCCTTTCCAGGTAATGTTGTGTGATATGTTTCCTTTCCAGGTAATGTTGTGTGATATGTTTCCTTTCCAGGTAATGTTGTGTGATATGTTTCCTTTCCAGGTAATGTTGTGTGATATGTTTCCTTCCCAGGTAATGTTGTGTGATATGTTTCCTTTCCAGGTAATGTTGTGTGATATGTTTCCTTTCCAGGTAATATTGTGTGATATGTTTCCTTTCAGGTAATGTTGTGATATGTTTCCTTTCCAGGTAATTTTGTGTGATATGTTTCCTTTCCAGGTAATTTTGTGTGATATCTTTCCTTTCCAGGTAATATTGTGTGATATGTTTCCTTTCCAGGTAATGTTGTGTGATATGTTTCCTTTCAGGTAATGTTGTGTGATATGTTTCTTCCAGGTAATGTTGTGTGATATATTCCCTTTCCAGGTAATGTTGTGTGATATGTTCCCTTTCCAGGTAATGTTGTGTGATATATTCTTTTTTTAGGTAATGTTGTGTGATATGTTTCCTTTCCCGGTAATGTTGTGTGATATGTTCCTTTTCCAGGTAATGTTGTGTGATATGTTTCCTCTCCAAGTAATATTGTGTGATATGTTTCCTCTCCAGGTAATGTTGTGTGATATGTTCCTTCTCAAGGTAATGTTGTGTGATATGTTCCCTCTCCAGGTAATGTTGTGTGATATATTCCCTCTCCAGGTAATGTTGTGTGATATGTTTCCTTTCCAGGTAATGTTGTGATATGTTTCTTCCAGGTAATATTGTGTGATATGTTTCCTTTCAGGTAATGTTGTGTGATATGTTTCCTTTCAAGTAATGTTGTGTGATATGTTTCCTTTCCAGGTAATGTTGTGTGATATGTTTCCTTTCCAGGTTATATTTTGATATGTTTCCTTTCCAGGTAATGTTGTGTGATATGTTTCCTTTCCAGATAATGTTGTGTGATATGTTTCCTTTCCAGGTAATGTTGTGTGATATATTTCCTTTCCAGGTAATGTTGTGTGATATGTTTCCTTTCCAGGTAATGTTGTGTGATATATTTCCTTTCCAGGTAATGTGTGATATGTTTCCTTTCCAGGTAATGTTGTGTGATATGTTTCCTTTCCAGGTAATGTTGTGTGATATGTTTCCTTTCCAGGTAATGTTGTGTGATATGTTTCCTTTCCAGGTAATGTTGTGTGATATGTTTCCTTAACAGGTAATGTTGTGTGATATGTTTCCTTCCCAGGTAATGTTGTGTGATATGTTTCCTTTCCAGGTAATGTTGTGTGATATGTTTCCTTTACAGGTAATGTTGTGTGATATGTTTCCTTTCCAGGTAATGTTGTGTGATATGTTTCCTTTCCAGGTAATGTTGTGTGATATGTTTCCTTTCCAGGTAATGTTGTGTAATATGTTTCCTTTCCAGGTAATATTGTGTGATATGTTTCCTTTCCAGGTAATGTTGTGTGATATGTTTCATTCCCAGGTAATATTGTGTGATATGTTTCCTTTCCAGGTAATGTTGTGTGATATGTTTCATTCCCAGGTAATATTGTGTGATATGTTTCCTTTCCAGGTAATGTTGTGTGATATGTTTCCTTTCCATTTAATGTCGTGTGATATGTTTCCTTTCCAGGTAATGATGTGTAATATGTTTCCTTTCCATTTAATGTTGTGTGATATGTTTCTTTCCAGGTAATGTTGTGTGATATGTTTCCTTCCCAGGTAATGTTGTGTGAGATGTTCCCTTTCCATTTAATGTTGTGTGATATGTTTTCTTTACAGGTAATGTCATGTGATATGTTTCATTCCCAGGTAATGTTGTGATATGTTTCCTTTCAGGTAATGTTGTGTGATATGTTTCCTTTCAGGTAATGTTGTGTGATATGTTTCCTTCCAGGTAATGTTGTGATATGTTTCCTTTCAGGTAATGTTGTGTGATATGTTTCCTTCCAGGTAATGTTGTGTGATATGTTTCCTTCAGGTAATGTTGTGTGATATGTTTCCTTCCAGGTAATGTTGTGTGATATGTTTCCTTTCCAGGTAATGTTGTGTGATATGTTTCTTCCAGGTAATGTTTTGTGATATGTTTCCTTCCAGGTAATGTTGTGTGATATGTTTCCTTCCCAGGTAATGTTGTGTGATATATTTCCTTAGGTAATGTTGTGTGATATGTTTCCTTCCAGGTAATGTTGTGTGATATGTTTCCTTTCCATTTAATATTGTGTGATATGTTTCCTTTCCAGGTAATGTTGAGTGATATGTTTCTTTTCCAGGTAATGTTGTGTGATATGTTTCCTTCCCAGGTAATGTTGTGTGATATGTTTCCTTTCCAGGTAATGTTTTGTGATATGTTTCCTTTTCAGGTAATGTTGTGTGATATGTTTCCTTCCCAGGTAATGTTGTGTGATATGTTTCCTTCCCAGGTAATGTTGTGTGATATGTTTCCTTCACAGGTAACGTTGTGATATGTTTCCTTTCAGGTAATGTTGTGTGATATGTTTCCTTTCCAGGTAATGTTGTGTGATATGTTTCCTTTCCAGGTAATGTTGTGTGATATGTTTCCTTTCCTGGTAATGTTGTGTGATATGTTTCCTTTACAGGTAATGTTGTGTGATATGTTTCCTTTCCTGGTAATGTTGTGTGATATGTTTCCTTTCCAGGTAATGTTGTGTGATATGTTTCCTTTCCAGGTAATGTTGTGTGATATATTTCCTTTCCAGGTAATGTTTTGTGATATGTTTCCTTTCCAGGTAATGTTGTGTGATATGTTTCCTTTCCAGGTAATGTTGTGTGATATGTTTCCTTTCCAGGTAATGTTGTGATATGTTTCCTTTCACGGTAATGTTGTGTGATATGTTTCCTTTCCAGGTAATGTTGTGTGATATGTTTCCTTTCCAGGTAATGTTGTGTGATATGTTTCCTTTCCAGGTAATGTTGTGTGATATGTTTCCTTTCCAGGTTAATGTTATGTGATATGTTTCCTTTCCAGGTAATGTTGTGTGATATGTTTCTTTCCAGGTAATGTTGTGATATGTTTCCTTTCAGGTAATGTTGTGTGATATGTTTCCTTTCCAGGTAATGTTGTGTGATATGTTTCCTTCTAGGTAATGTTGTGTGATATGTTTCCTTTCCAGGTTAATATTGTAATATGTTTCCTGCCAGTGTAATATTGTGTGATATGTTTCCTTTCCAGGTAATGTTGTGTGATATGTTTCCTTTCCAGGTAATGTTGTGTGATATGTTTCCTTTCCAGGTAATGTTGTGTGATATGTTTCCTTTCCAGGTAATGTTGTGTGATATGTTTCCTTTCCAGGTAATGTTGTGTGATATGTTTCCTTCCCAGGTAATGTTGTGTGATATGTTTCCTTTCCAGGTAATGTTGAGTGATATGTTTCCTTTCCATTTAATATTCTGTGATATGTATCCTTCCCAGGTAATGTTGAGTGAAATGTTTCCTTCTTAGGTAATGTTGTGTGATATGTTTTCTTCTCAGGTAATTTTGTGTGATATGTTTCCTTTCCAGGTAATGCTGTGTGATATGTTTTCTTTCCAGGTAATGTTGAGTGATATTTTTCCTTTCCAAGTAATGTTGTGTGATATGCTTTCTTTCCAGGTAATGTTGTGTGATATATTTCCTTTCCAGGTAGTGTTGTGTGATATATTTCCTTTCCAGGTAGTGTTGTGTGATATGTTTCCTTCCCAGGTAATGTTGTGTGATATGTTTACTTTCCACACCTTTAATGTTGTGTGAGATGTTTCCTTTCCATTTAATGTTGTGTGATATGTTTCCTTCCAGGTAATGTTGTGTGATATGTTTCCTTTCCATTTAATGTTGTGTGATATGTTTCTTTCCAGTAATGTTGTGTGATATGTTTCCTTTCCCATTTAATGTTGTGTGATATGTTTCCTTCCAGGTAATGTTGTGTGATATGTTTCCTTTCCATTTAATGTTGTGTGATATGTTTCCTTCCCAGAGTAATATGTAGATATGTTTCCTTCCAGGTAATGTTGTGTGAGATGTTTCCTTTCCATTTAATGTTGTGTGATATGTTTCTTTCCAGGTAATGTTGTGTGATATGTTTTCTTCCCAGGTAATGTTGAGTGATATGTTTCCTTTCCAGGTAATGTTTTGTGATATGTTTTCTTTCCAGGTAATGTTGAGTGATATGTTTCTTTTCAAGTAATGTTGTGTGATATGTTTCCTTTCCAGGTAATGTTGTGTGATATGTTTCATTCCCATGTAATGTTGTGTGATATGTTTCCTTTCCAGGTAATGTCATGCGATATGTTTCCTTCCCATGTAATATTGTGTGATATGTGTCCTTCCCATATAACGTTGTGTGATATGTTTCCTTTCCATGTAATGTTGTGTGATATGTTTCCTTTCCAGGTAATGTTGTGTGATATGTTTCCTTCATGTAATGTCATGTGATATGTTTCTTTCCAGGTAATGTTGTGTGATATGTTTCCTTTCAGGTAATGTTGTGTGATATGTTTTCTTTCAGGTAATGTTGTGATATGTTTCCTTCCATGTAATGTTGTGTGATATGTTTCTTCCAGGTAATGTTGTGTGATATGTTTCCTTCAGGTAATGTTGTGTGATATGTTTTCTTTCCAGGTAATGTTGTGTGATATGTTTCCTTTACAGGTATTGTTGTGTGATATGTTTCCTTTCAGGTTATGTTCTGTGATATTTTTCCTTTCCAGGTAATTTTGTGTGATATGTTTCCTTCCTAGGTAGTGTTGTGTGATATGTTTCCTTCCAGGTAATATTGTGTGATATGTTTCCTTTCCAGGTAATGTTGTGTGATATGTTTCCTTTCCAGGTAATGTTGTGTGATATGTTTCCTTTCCAGGTAATGTTGTGTGATATGTTTCCTTTCCAGGTAATGTTGTGTGATATGTTTCCTCTCCAGGTAATGTTGTGTGATATGTTTCCTTTCCAGGTAATGTCATGTGATATGTTTCCAGGTAATGACGTGTGATATCATAGCAGTAAAGTGGTACTAATGGTAGGAGTAGTATGGTAGTGGTAGTAGTAGTTGTTGTTGCAGTAGTAGTAGTAGTAGTATAGTAGCTGCAGTGCTATATTTTTTTATAGTAGTAGAAGTAGTAGTAGTAGTAGTAGTAGTAGTAGTAGTAGTAGTAGTAGTAGTGGTGGTGGTGGTGGTGGTAATAGCGGTGGTATTATTAATATTATATGTAGTAGTAGTAGTAGTGGTTGTAGTGGTTGTAGTGGTAGCAGCAGCAGCAGCAGCCAATCAGTATTAGTAGTAGCAGTAGTAGTAGTACATTGTAGTAGTAGGGAACTGCTGCTACTGCTGTTCGATATGTAAGTGTACCCAAAGGCTCCTTCATCACTGTCTCAGAGAAAACGCTCATTCAATGAGTAGCTTGTACAGTCACTTCTCGCATTCCCCTCCCCCCATTTCCTCCTCCTTCTCCTGCTCCTCCTTCTCCTCCTTCTCCTCCTCCTCCTCCTACGACTACTACGACTACTACTACTACTACTACTACTACTACTACTACTACTACTTCATATACCATAAAACTATTAACACTGGGTAATATGAAGCATTTATAGTTATTCAGCAGCCACAGTTTAGCCCCAGTGTGGCGTTGAATTCCGTCCCTCTGTCAGGAAATGTCCCAAATGGAACTAGGCATGTGCAGGGTTTGCTGTTTTGTCCATTTCATTCTCTGCACTGTCTTTCAATAGCTTACACTAAGCTAATCTTTGACCATAATGATAGTTTTCATGAAAAAGACAAATTCCAGGCTGCCATGGACGTAGCTCTGCTACTATTGAATGGAGGGTATCCATGAGCCTGGCCTTCATTCGGAAGAAAAAGGCACTCTGAGGAGGCAGAAGGACAATCATAAGATCAAAGGTAAGCTTAGTATCAGCTATCTGAAGACAGTGCAATGAATGAGATGGTTCTTAAACAGGGGGTGTTATATAGTCATTGCCAAAGGGGCGCTTGCCCTGCAGAAAAGTTGGAATTTTGTTGTTGGAATATTTAATAACATCTTTACAAGGGCGTGGACTAATACTGAAAAGTGTATGAAAGGAGGTAATGCTATCACCTTTATTAACAGTTTTCTCTTGTCTACTCTGACTTGCCATTGTGTTTAGCAAATCTGGGAGGAATTTTATCCACACGCAGGGGCGTGGAGGAAGGACCCATTCAGGGGGCAGTGAAAAGTTTAGAACCGCTGGTATAGCCGTGATGAGAGAGAAGTAAGATTTACATAGATTTACATGAAAATCAGACCACACAGACCCCATGGTCCAGACTAGGTGGTCTGTCATTAAACCTAAGTGAATCTACACTAATCAGATGGCTCCAAAACGTTGCTTTTCTACTCTAGTTAATATTAAGTTCAAGGAAGTGACGATCGAGCTTGTTTTTAAAGGGTCAATCGTGTTTCACTGAACCACTGACGGTGGAGCTTATTCCATTCTCCTTTTCACAAAAACGTTGGTGAAGGAAAATTTGGTGCAGTCTAAACTTACTTGTCTACATTTGAGTTTTATGCCATTGTTCCTCCTTCAAAAGTGTCATCGATCATAAACAATTTTGTTCTGTCTACATTCGTGAAACCATTAAGTATTTTAAAGAGAGGTCGTCTGTAGGTTACCTAAACGACCTTCCTGTCCTTGCCGATAAATCAAGTAGTAACAGTAGTAGTAGTAGTAGTAGTAGTAGTAGTAGTAGTAGTAGTAGTAGTAAACAAAACAGTAGTATGCGGAGAGGAGGAGGAATTGTCATTATTAATTGTATGTTATTATTATTTTTTCAAATTTTCCTCATTGCCTCATTCCCTACATTCATTCCTCTATAACACAGGCTATCCGTTGTTCTACACACGCTGACATGACCTTTCAGCTTTTGAGGTAACTGTGAAATACCAAGCTCCGACTGTGCAACGTGTACTCTGCCCCAGGCATGATAAATCTCCCAGCCCTTCCAACACCTACAGACCCGTGGAATGATCTACATGGGGATTTTAACGCTCGTCATCCTGCTCGCGTGCTTCTCCCGTTCCCACCGCAGCGGCTTGCCTCTGCTCAACTACATCCGCCGCTACCGCCTCACCCGCTGGGACACTGGTGGAGCCACACACGCGCGTGAGGGCACACTGGACCACATCCTAACGTCTGGCCTTGGCGTCTCGTGTCAGCTGCAACTCCGTTCTACACTCTTCTCCAACCATGTTGCCCTCAGTCTGCAGTACTCCCTTCCGGCCCGCCCTCCACTCCCTCACCGCCACACCGCATTTCAATCCTCAAAGTACTGCCCCACCTACATCTCGTCATTCTCAAGTCTTCTTCCCACCTTTAACTTCCTCTCACCTGACGACTTGTATAGTTACCTTGTGAAAGCCACATGACTTTTACAGCCGGTATGTTGTCAGGCTTCACATTCAACGTCGCCCTGTAGCCCATGCCTCGACGTTGGATCATCGCATTGCCCAAGCGGAAAGGACGGCGGCTGATGCTGGGCTCGACTTTCGAAGACAACCCACACCGGATCGTCTACGTCAGTACTTGGTGGCGAGGACGACCTGACTGCCCTACAGAATTGCGCCCACACCGAGTCATGGCGAAGGATACAGACAGCATCAGCCATCGGACTAGCGTCGAGACCATGTGGCATTTAATAAGCAGGACCATCAGAATAAACCCACCTGCGCCCTCCACCACAGCCCACAGGAATATGCGGGACCTCATCAATGCTTGGTCCTTTGCACAGTCTCAAGTTTGTAATCTTCCTGTTCTTATTCAAGGGCACTTTCCTCCCAACACCAACGTCCGCAACCTCCGCCTGAAGGCTGTGCTGCTTAATTCGGATGGGGAGGATGAGTTACCATAAACGGAGACTGAACTGCAGCGTGCCCTTGCTGGTACAAACACCACTGCCCCCAGCGATGGCGGCATTACTTACCAAGTGCTTCGTCTCCTTCAGAAAGTTCCTGGTAACCTCTATTAAAGCTCTTCAATCTTTGCTTCCTCCTTGGACACGTTCCCTCTGCCTGGACCTCCAGCATAATTGTGCCCATACCGAAGCCTGGAACAGATAAGTTCAGGCCTGTCTCCCTTACTTCCTGCTCTAGTAAGGTGCTTGAACACATCCTTCTTGCCCGACTCACGCATCGCCTCAAGGATAACCTCTCTCCTAGTCGGTATGAAAGCTTCCTTCCACAACAGATACCCATCACTGCCTCGTGGGGCTCTGCGCCCGCCTCTCCCCAACCAGCGTGGTTGCCTTCCTTGATCTCAAAGTGCCTTCGACATGGCCAACAGGGATATTATTCTTGACCAGCTGGTGGACTTCGGTGTTAAAGAAGCCTTCTAAAGTGGATGAAGTGGTTATCTTTGTTCTTGGGCCTCGCGTGTCTTTTACCCCAAAAGGGGCATGCAGCTCCATCGAACGATTTGAGCTTGGCGCTTACAGGGTGGTGGTCTAAGCCCTCTTCTCTTCAATGTCCTGATGCACCGTATACTCTCTCTTCTTCCTGCCATCCCGGAACTTCTGCCACCTGTTACGCGGACATCTGCATCCATTCTAGCCTCACTTTATGATCTTCAGCTATTTCTCCACGATTTCTATGTGTCTACTACCGCCTGTGGGCTCATTATGTCCCCGAAAAGGCAGGATCTTCTCCTCCCGCAACCTCAGACCACTGCCAGCGTTCTACCATGGGCGGGAATGTCATCTCACTGCACGCAGTACACATACCTGGGCGCACCAGTCCAGATCACCCCAGCCATACCCGCTCGCCAGCAGCTCCATCCCATCGTGAAGGACCTCCTTGACCGCATACAGCCCTTCTCCCCTATCAGTGGTTCGCCACCAATGCAGGTCTCTCCATCCCCGGTGCTGAGGGACTCTTTACATCCTGTTCCTCGATCAGTCGTTGACTATCTGTCCCCTGCACTAAGTCATCTGCCCCCAGAAAAAGCACTAGGACCCCTTGAGAGGTATTCCAGAATCGAGTCATAAAGGCATCCTGGGTGTCCTCTCTCCACTCGCTATAGTCAACATGTAGAGCAGAACTAAGCCTGCCTCCACTTGCAGAATAGGATTTATGCCAATGTGACATATTTCTCCGGTCAGTGTCTCCTCTAACCATCTTGCTCCACGCTTCTCTTCCAGTCATCAGAACATGTCGGTATCGCTCAGCCCCTGACGCACCCCGGACTCCAACTTCGACCGGGTGGCCGCAACCTTAAATGCTGTGTGTGACAACATTCGTGATCTGGCCATTAACGTCCCTGAGGAAGGCGCAGCTGTTCCTGGCTTACCACCATATTGGGTCCCCCTCACTGCTGTCCACCCACCCACCGACCTCCAAAGACTCCCTCTCCTCCTGCAGAAGCACTTGGCTCTAGAAATCTTCACGCCGCTGTGTCCACGTCGAGTCCCCGCCGTCCATCCACATCTACGTTGACAGTGCAGTGGGGGCAGACAGGAAGTGCGGCATTAACGTATGTTCTCCCCCACCATGGAGCCGCCTGTGGGGATGAGTGGCTCAACCGCAGGCCTACCGACTCATCGGCTCCACCTTCTGTGAACTTCACGGCATCCTGGATGCAGTAACTCTCCTTGCTCGGCGAAGGCAGTAAATGGGTTATAATCTGTGACTCTGATCTGCTCTCATGCCCTCTCCTCGCACAGGCCCAGCTGTGGCCGTTTTGTGCAGGACGTCCCTACAAATCAGCTAACCCATTGCCAGCGATTCCTCTCTTATCATGTAGCCGTGTGGACGCCCTCCCTTCGGGCTTGCTGGTAATGACTTACGATGGATCGTCTTGCCAAGGCGGCCTGTACACTGGCCTTGCATGATGCGGATGTTGTGCCCCCCCTTCTTCACACGGTGCCCTACGACACAGCATATACTCAGCTGCCTTCGCCAAGACGGTTGCGTCCGCAATGACGCAGAACAGGCCAACCAGTGGGTCCATCTAGCACCACGACAACATGCTCCAGTGTTGTCACAAGTACCTCAAACACGGCCTCATGGTACAGGCACAATGTTGTGAAGTGCGCGGCTCGGCTCTGATACCGGCCAGTGTGGCAGGTGTCCCAAGAAGAGGATGTGCGCACACTACTCCTCCTTGCAAGCTGCTTGCGAACAGCCAACTCAGCACCCTTGAACACTGCTGCCTCAGTGCCCCACAGTAGCAAGGCACTTACTCCCGCATGACAGACCATACTCTGCAAACTTGTTAATGTTTGCTCCTGCAGACAACTTAGACACAGTTCTTGCTAGATATCCGCATTTTGGTGGCTATTAATTGTATATATTTTGTTCTTTGTATATTTTAGCACTTGCTTGTGTGTGTGTGTGTGTGTGTGTGTGTGTGTGTGTGTGTGTGTGTGTGTGTGTGTGACTGCTTATGTCCATTTATTTACGTACTGTGTGTGTGTGTGCGTGTGCGTGTGTGTGTGTGTGTGTGTGTGTGTGTGTGTACTTTATGTCCATTTATTTACGTACTGTGTGTGTGTGTGTGTGTGTGTGTGTGTGTGTGTGTGTGTGTGTGTGTGTGTGTTGGCGGGGATGGGTATTATACGCATAGTCTATCTAAGTATCTCTCACAAGTTATTTGCAACGTGCCTCTGCAGTCACCGATATGTAACTAATTTTCTGCACAAATGTCTATATATCTGTCCCCCTTGGGCGTACTAAATTTAATAAATAATAATAATAATAATTCTCTCTCTCTCTCTCTCTCTCTCTCTCTCTCTCTCTCTCTCTCTCTCGCCCCCCCCCCCCCCCCCACCGAAGTGTCAACAGATGCCTAAGTAATGAGCCAGTTTATCATCAGGGCAGCACGAGATACACATACATACTCCCTCTCCCAGGACCACCATGCCACTGACTCTTTGCCATGCACTCCCGAGTATTTATATGTAACTTGGGTACCGTTAACATGATTTGCACTTTGTGTGTGTGTGTGTGTGTGTGTGTGTGTGTGTGTGTGTGTGTGTGTGTGTGGAGAGGAGGTGGTATGTGTGTGTGTGTGTAGGTGTGAGTATGTCTTCGTCTCATTAACTTACCCACACGATTTTTCTTAATTTTCTCCTTCCATAAAACATCGAGAAGTATAAAAAACAAGACATTAATGAACCTATTAGTTAACAAAGTTGTCCTTCGTCGTTTTCATCATCTGACTTACGTTTCCGCTGCACCTTTTTCAAGCATGTGACTCCGCCCTCAATAAACCATCAAGAGGCTTCTGTAAGGTACCGCTGTGGTCGAGGCATGGGTGAAAAATCGATGGTTTACCCCTCAGCATTTCCTGCTGTTGCATGCTAAAATTATTCAAAATATCTTAGAATAAAAAAATGTCTCTTCTCTGTCACCTACTCTTGGCCATTTTAAAGGGACAGGGCAACCTCAGTCTGTATTCCTGGGTATGTGCGGGCTATTACGCCTTGTTCCGAGCTGTGTGTGCTCTGTAAGAAATGTTCACATAGGGTGGAGCTGGCAACACCGAGTATCTAGCGCCTTTTGGACACCTAATAGCGCTCCTCCCTCCCACCAAGCAAAATCTATGTTTCCTTGGGGCGGTGACCTGCCCTAGGCAAGTGTGATTGATGAGGAAATGTTATGGAGGAAAGAAGTGCCCGCTGCTGGCTAAAAAATGTATATCATAAAGTAGCTTTCTGATGAGCCCCAACAGTGAGGCAAATGAAATTTACTTGAAAAGGCACATTGGAGTGATTTGTATACTGCTGCCCGTGGCGATATCCCACTATAAATAGTGATAATTATTAAAAATAATTTGATGGCTCTTTGTGAGAATCATCTATATAAATTGATGTAAGAAATATCTGGAAATGCTTGAAAATAGAGAGAGAGAGAGAGAGAGAGAGAGAGAGAGAGAGAGAGAGAGAGAGAGAGAGAGAGAGAGAGAGAGAGAGAGAGAGAGAGAGAGAGAGAGAGAGATTTATAAAACATTAAAGGCGATCTCAAAACCTGATTTTATTACTTTTAAAATTCGTGAAGAACTCAAAACTCAATATATTTCCTTGTGCTTTGTCATAATTGTTCAGGATGATGGATACAACAATCGTAAAGGATGCGCTGATCAAACACCGGCGACATTTCATGAACTATGAGGAGTTTCATGAAACTAAACCGATACAGGACTAGGCTATCATTTAAGTATACACATACATAAGCATTTTTCTGTCATACATGTAATAATGGCCGTGTCATGATTTTCATAAATTCTGCCATGCGGCCATGACACTGCATGACACTACGCATTTCTATATTTAACTATGCATTGAGAATGAAGTACAATCACCACGGAATTTATCATATTAATTTTAAGTCTTAGCTGCTGATAGTTCTTTCTTTATTAATGTTTTAATGTGTATATGTAGCCTTTACTCTCTACCATAATGGTAGGTAAGCTGAGGGCATACGCTGCAGCGCGTGCCCTCAGTGCTTATCTCATAACACTGGCCCTTGCTCAAAATAAAAACAAACCAACCTAAGAACTAGAAATAACGGTTTACCCATTCAGAAAAGTCTAGTCGATGTAACACAGACATCGGAAGGTTTCTTTTCAAACTGAGTCATCCGCCACTGGAACAATCTTCCTTCAGAAGTAGTAAATGGAATACCATAAACTCCTTCAGATATAGAATCGACCTTCACTTCGCTGCGTCAGGAGTAAACTGAATACCGAGGTGCTTTCATTTGCTCCTCAATATCGAGGTACTGGAAAATCCGCTCCCCAGGCCCCAAAGTGGCTGTCGAGCATATTAAATCACCAAAGGGCTACCTCATGAGCAATAGGCTTTATGTTGCCTGCATTTCCATGTTTTCATGTTTCCTCTTCCTCCTTCTTCCTTCTCATCTTGTTCCTTTTCCTCTTCATCTTTTTTGTCTTCTTTCTTCTTCTTCTTCCTCAATTCTAAATTGAAGACAAGGAAGAAAGTAAAATCAACCTTAAAGACAATCTAAGATGATGGCCACTCAAGGAAGAAGACTGTCTCACCCACTCTTCCTCCTCTCCTTCTTACCTCCTCCTCTTCCATTCCCAGCTTCCGTCTCTTCCTCTCTCTATTTCTCTTTACACCTCCACACAGTTTTCCTTCATCTCCTCTTTCCTAGAGTTTTCGTTCACTTTCTTTCTTGGTCTTCGTTTACCTTTCTCTCTTTCTAAACATTACATTTTTTCTGCCCTTTTTTTTTCCTATACTTGTTTCATTCCCTTTCTTTCTTAATTTTCCTCTTCCTCTTCCTCCTCTTCCTAAACTACATCTCTCTCTCTCTCTCTCTCTCTCTCTCTCTCTCTCTCTCTCTCTCTCTCTCTCTCTTTCTCTATCTCTCTCTCTGTCTCTCTCTCTCTCTCTCTCTCTCTCTCTCTCTCTCTCTCTCTCTCTCTATCTATCTCTCTCTCTCTCTCTCTCTCTCTCTCTCTCTCTCTCTCTCTCTCTCTATTCTCCTTTCTACTACTTTCACAAATTTCTTCCTTCTTTCCTTCGTTCCTCCCTTTGTCTAGTATTTCTTTTATTTGTTTATTTCCTTTCATGATACACTTCAATTCTTTCTCGCTATCTAACTTTTCGCTCTTCACTTCTCTCTTTTCCTCCCTGTATTCTCTCTACCCAACATTTGTTTCTTCTCTTCCTTGTTCTTTCTCCTCTTTTCCCTCTTAACATAGGTTCATTCCGCTGTGCTTCTTCTTTCCATCTCCTAATACCTACGTTCTTTTCCTCCCCTACTCAGCGATGCCTATACACGAGGTTGGCCTACAGCTTTCCACAAATCAGTAGTACACACATTGAAAAGCGGGTGCCAGTCGGGGTTGTGTCCCGCTAGCTCTAGACTTGGGGGTGCAATGTCAACTCAAGCTGCGACAACCAACGCAAGTTCATGGCGCACAAACCGAGATCTAGTGCCTCATCGCGCCTATAACCGGTATGTTCAGGACAATTACGTTCAGAAGGACTTGTGTCATTCCGCATGGCCACCAAGACGACCATTGCGTGCTGCGTGCGGGTCCCCGCCTCCCAAGCAGGTGACGGCCCTGCACCTGGTGGCCGAGATGGCCACCGCTGCTGCTGCTACAGGCGGCGATCCTCGGCCACCTTCATGACCGTGGAGCTGCTCCCGGAACGTTGCGTCGCCGTGGACGCCTTGACCAAAGAGTTCGGCAGTGCCTCGTCGCAGTGAACTGGACGATCGTGGCGGAGCTGGAGACGGAGTGCTTCGTGAGGATCAGGTGAAGAGGACGCAGGACCCTACGTAAGAAGGCTTTGGATGCAAGATTTCTCCATCAAGTGCTTGCAGGAAGGACGGCTTGTGTGCGGTGAAGCCAGACTTGTGTTTGACATCTCGTCATATTCCCCCGCTAAGATTTTATTTTCACGACAACCACCGCCAGCGAGTGTCCTGCAGCGGGGCGTCGGACCACTACAGCCGCGCGAACTAGTGTCTGCACACCGCCGCCATCGGCGGGGGAGGAAGAGTTCCACGACGCGCAGGACCCCGCCGAGGCGGACCAGACGTGCGCCCCAACACCCCCGACGCCCGGGGTCACGCAAACGTCGATCAACAAGATGCCGCGAGGTACCGGCGCAGGATCAAGGAGGGCGGAGGAGGCTCCTGCAGCGCCTCAGCGACAAGTATCTCGTCACCGTAGAATACAACGAGCGCTCCGGCAGACTGAAGCTTGAGGCCGTCCCGACGACATCTGCGGGTGCCAGGACGACATAGACGCCTGATACAGGCGTGGCAGCAGGAGCAAGACCAGGAACACACGAAGAGGAAGGCGGCAAAGACCGGCGCCGAAGGTGACGGACGGAGTGGATGTCGGTCTTTCTTTTCGTGCCGGATGTGCATGTGTGTGTGCGTGTTTCTTTGCGTGTGCGGCTGCGTAATTGTGAGCGTGTGTCTGTGTACGACCGCGTCGTGGCTCTGAAGAAAGCCCTCACACGTAAAGGCGCGCCCAAGGAAGATCCTAGACAGAAGTGACGTCAGGGGCCGACACGCTTGCGCCACCACCACCACCACCATCACCTCCGCCGCCTCCTTCGCTGCTTCCCCTGAGACGCCTGAGCAGCGCCGACCGGCAGGACATCCTGGAGCCAGCGCTGGCTGTCTGATGACGTCATGGACCTGGCGCAGGAGCTGCTGCGGCGACAGTTCCCGAACACTCGCGGCCTGTACGCCAGCTGCGCCGCCTTCACCCTGCCGCCCCTACAGCCTGGCAGCGGGGCGCTCTTCCTACAGGTGGTGAACAGGTCTACGCCGCAGCGCCTCGCCTCCATGGCGGAATACGGCCGCACGGGGGGCAGCCACTGGCTGCTGTTGTCCTCGTACGGCGCGGCGCGCGGCGGCCAGCTGGCGATCTACGACTCGCTGTACGACACACTCTCGCCCTCCACGTCCGCGCTGGTGCAGCAGCTGCAGGCGCTGCACGCCCGCCGCCAGGCGCCGTGCTGAGGCCCGTCCAGCGACAGCGGGACGGCCACAGCTGCGGCCTCTTCGCCCTCGCCTTCGCCTTCAGCATCGCTCACGGCCAGGACCCCTGCCGTGTGCGCTACGTGCGTGGGCGCATGGAGCGCCATCTGCTGTCCTGCCTCGACCGCGGCGTGGCGACGCCCTTCCACAGCGTGCCCGAGGGGACATTCGGCTAAGGTGGTTTCATTTAAGAATACGGACAGGAAGACGTTAACAGGATATAAAGGATCAAAAATGACTGAATTACAGCCAGTTAAGGCAAAAGGAGAGGGGAAAAAACTATTACACACTATTTTCTTTTCCTATCTCTATCACAAACAATAATCTATAACTAATTATTCCTTTTGACATGCGGAAGTGTGTCATGAATACAATAATGACTCTTTCTTGAGGTGAGGAAGAGGTGACTGAATGGTCGGCGTGCGGTTGCGGCGTCCAGGAGGATGCAAGTTCGCGTTCCGCCAGCCGCTATATACAAGCAGGCTGTCCTGAAGACCACCTCTCAACCCGGACTCTAGATTCTCTCTAGAAAGAGGAGTGAAGATGCTGGTTAACTCGTGCGTAAGGGATTTGGACAGTAAAGGGATGAGCTTTAGTAGAAAGTCGTGTGCAGCTTGGCCGCGGGTGGGGGGGAGGCATGCTGTTAGCAAGTTCAGAAGAGCAGTCAGCGTGAAAATAACGATAGAGTATAAAAAGAGAGGCAACACGGCGGTGGAAACTAAGAGGTAGAAGACTATCAATCAGTAAGAGGAGGAGAGTTGATTAGACGAAGAGCCTTAGACCCCACACGTGAGAAGCATACTTCATATGAGGGCGGACAAGGCCCCTGTATATGGATAGCAACTTTGCGGGGGAGAAGAACTGGCGGAGACGATACAGAACGCCCAGCCTGAGGAAGCTGATTTAGTAAGAGGAGATGTGAAGTTTTCAGTTAAGATTTTGACTTAGGATAGACCGAGAATGTTTAGTGATTAAGAAGGTGACAGCTGGATGCTGTCGAAGAATAGGGGCTAGGTCTTTCGAAGATTGTGTCGAGTTGATAGGTGGATAAATTGTTTTTTTTCGGGATTGAAGGACACAAGGTTCCTTTTACCCCGATCGGAAATGATAGTAAGATCTGAGGTTATACGTTCTGCAGCCTCCACCCTGGAGTCATGTAATTCCTTTTGAGAGGGTCTTCTGTTGAAATCAGTTGCATAATGCAGAGTGGAGTCATCAGTGTATGAGTGGAAAGGACAGTTTGTTATGGAAAGAAGATCATTGATGAATAACAGAAAGATAGTGGGTGATAGGACAGAGCCCTGTGGAATACCACTGTTGATAGGGTTAGGGAAGAACAGTGACCGTCTACCACAGCAGAGATAGAACGGCCCGGAAGAAACTGGAAATAAAGGAACAGAGAGAGTGATAGTATCCGAAAGAAGGCAGTTTAGAATGCAAAGATTTGTGCCAGACTCTATCGAAGGCTTTAGATATACCTAGCTCAAGAGAAAGTTTCACCGAAACAGCTAAGGAGGCACTCCATCAAGTCCATAAGCCTTCTGAGAGTTGAGGCCAGGGAGTGCAAAGAAAACAACATTATGAAAATCTTAATAACAGGCATGAAGGAGTCAGAAGGGGGATGTGTGGGAGGAATATGCCCAGAATCGTCCAGACTGGAGTTGTTACAGAAAGTTTGAGTGAAGAGATCAGCCTTAGAGACAGATGAGACGGCAGTGCTGCCGTCTGAATTGAGAAGAGGAGGGAAACAGGAAGAAGTGAAATTGGAGGAGATATTTTTGGCTATGTGACAGAAGTCTCTGGAAGAATTAGAGAAAACAAGGTGTTTACATTTGCTATGAATAAAGGATTTTATGGTAAGTCGAAGAATAGATTTGGCACGATTCCGGGCGGAAATGTAAAAATCATGGTTAGCGGGAGTTCGAAGACTTTGGTACCTTTTGTGAGCTGCCTCTCTATCTTTGATAGCACGATAACAATCGTGATTAAACCAAGGTTTTTAAGCATGGGGAGGAGAGAAAGTACGTGGAATGTATGCCTCCATTCCAAAGACAATCACCTCTGTGAACCGATGGGCACACACAGAGGGGTCCCTCTTCTGGAAGCCGTAATCATTCCACGGGAAATCGAAAAAGTACATCCTCAGGTCATCCCAACTAGCTGAAGCAAAATGCCCTAAGCATCGCCTCTTTGGTGGGTTCAGAGGATGTACAGGAGCGATAGGACAGGATACATAAATAAGGTTGTGATCGGAGGAGCCCAACGGAAAGAACAGTTTGACAGAGTAAGCAGAAGGGTTAAAGCTAAGGAAGAGATCTATTATGTTGGGCCTGTCTCCAAGACGGTCGGAAATACGTGTAGGGTGCTGAACCAATTGCTCTAGGTCGTTGAAGAGAGCAAGGCTGTAGGTTTGTTCACCAGGCTGGTCAGTGAAAGAGGATGAAAGCCAAGGCTGGTGGTGAACATTAAAATCTCCCAAAATGGAGATTTCAGCGAAGGGAGAGTGGGTCAAGATGTGCTCCACTTTAGAGTTCAAATAGTCAAGGAATTTTACATAGTTAGTAGAGTTAGGTGAGAGATAAACAGGTGTGTGTGTGTGTGTGTGTGTGTGTGTGTGTGTGTGTGTGTGTGTGTGTGTGTGTGTGTGTGTGTGTGTGTGTGTGTGTGTGTGTCCTCAATAGTGTTGTAACTCATACATATAAGTGTGTACAACAGAGATACAAGTCATAAATGTAATATAGACTAAAAGATGTACGTAAATATTATTAGTGCTGCAATACAGTAAATGTGTCACGGTTTCAATGTAATCTAGGCCACTGTGTCACCCTTTCTTTCATCCTTCCAAACCCTTCCTTCGATCTGACTTCCTTCTCTCAACTCCTCTCCTTCTTTATCTATCTTTACCTCCATGCTTTCCATCATTCCCCTCATCCCTCTCCCGTTTCTTTTTTAATCTCCCTATGCGTTATGTGCCTGGCTCCCCTCGCTTACGTGCGTGAATATAATCAAAACCTCATAACATACCTCATAAGGGAATGCGTTCACCAAGAAACTACATTACTACAACTCACACCGTACATATCAAAAAATATATATCAATTGTATCTTCCAAAATGTATCAACTGTGTCTTCCAAAAAAATACGTATCAAATCTTTCAAATGTATCTAATCTTCCAAAAAAAATGTATCACTTCGTTTAAATGTGTTATCTGTATCTTCCAAAAAGAAGTATCAAATCTTCCAAATGTATCAAATCTTTCAAATGTGTTAACTGTATCTTCCAAAAAAAGTATCAAATCTTCCAAATCTATCAAATCTTCCAAAAAAATGTATCAAATCTTTCAAATGTGTTAACTGTATCTTAACAAAAAAGTATCAAATCTTCCAAATGTGTGAAATCTTCCAAATAAATCTAATCTTCCCCCAAAAAGTTGTATCAAATCTTTCATATGTGTCAGCTGTATCATCCCTCCAAATAATGTATAAAGTCTACGGTCCGGGCGCAGCGACTTTCACCCCTGATATCGCGTAACTGCACCAGCCATTCTGTCTCATGGATAACGTCAACTGAAGTGCCCAAAATGCACATGTCTATATTCCTTCCCTTTCTTTCATCCTTCAAATCCTTCCTCAGTTCTAAGTTCCTTCTCCCACCTCCCGCTCCTTAATTTTCCTCTTTTCTTTCATATTTTCCTTCATCCACGTTTTGACGTCTCCTATTTCCTACTTTCCTCTCCCCGTTTCTTTATCTTCTAATAATTCCTTCTTTCTTCCTCCGTTTTCTGTGTGTGTGTTTGTGTGTGTGTGTGTGTGTGTGTGTGTGTGTGTGTGTTAGTAGGGGAAACTTCATCAATGTTTTCTCACGTGTTAATTGTGTTTATATTTGTTTCAATTTCAGAATATCCGTTTTTTGTCTCTTCCCTTCCCTGTTTCTTCCCTTCCTCCCTCGTTTCTTTTTTATTATTTTTTCCCTCTCTATTCATCATTATTTCTTCCTCACTTCCTTCATTCGCATCTTTATCTTTCTTCCTATTCCTCTGATTCTATATTTCTTTGACTCTTCCCTTTTAGTTCCTTTTGGTCTTCTTTACCTCTCCCTTCCTTCTCTATTCATCATTCATTTCTTCCTTATTTCCTTCATTCGTATCTTTAACTTTCTTCCTATTCCTCTGATTCTAAATTCCTTTGACTCTTCTTCTGTTGTTCCTTTTGGTCTTCTTTACCTCTCCCTTCCTTCCTTCTTTCTTTCCTTTTTTTCTTCCACTACTTTCTTTCTGCATCCCCTTCCTTCTCTCCCTTATTTTATTCCTTCTTTTATTCTCCCTATCCCTTTCTCCCTTTTATTTTCCTCCTATATTCCCTTCCCTTTTTCCCTCCATCTGTTCCCTTTTTTATCCTCCTTATTTCCTTCTTCCGTGTTCCCTCCTTTCTCCCTCTTCCTTTTTTTATGTTGCTCACACTGTTTTGGTCTCCCTCCCCTCTCCCTCCCCTCCTCCTTTCTTTCCTCCCTTTTTTTATTCCTCCCGTTACATTTCCTCCCATAATTCTTCCCATCCTTTTCTCCCTCTATTCTTTTTTTTTTTTTTATCCACCCCATTTTTTTTATATCTCCGCTTTCCCTCTTTTCTCCGCCCTTCTCTTCTTTACTTTCTACGGCGGGTGTTTGAAGCAGGGGTGTGGAGTCGGAAATAAAAAAAAATCGACTCCGACTCCAGGAAATTTCAAGACTGCGACTCCGACTTCGATTCCAACTTCGACTCCGACTTCGATTCTGACTCCACCCCCCTTCCCTCTTCTGCAGTACAATGGTAGGCAAATAAATCCTAGCCACAAAATATCACACGTATCGTAAAGGAGTCGGAGTCGGAGATATTTTTACCGACTCCGACCAAAAGTAGGCGACTCCGGCGACTCAAACTGCCACTCCGATTCTGACTCCACACCCCTGGTTCGTAGTACGCGTTGAATCACACAGCTTCGGATACCTCGTGAATAAACACGGTCAAGAACAGAGGCAAGACCAGTGAGTGATATTTTTAGGTTTGTTACACATGCTTGAACTTGAACTTTGCTAAGACTGTTAAAGAATACGAGGGGGACTAACCAACAGGTGCCGAACCGCTATACAAGCAGAACGCATAAGGAAAGCCAATATTGTCCTGGGTATTACTTGCAAAAAAAAAAGGAAAAAAAGCCAGCAGAGTCAATACGACAATGGATAAAGAACACTTCCAAGCTGATCTCGAACGTTTAAGTAGTTGAGCACGATCATGGCAAATGAGTTTCAATATTGAAAAGTGCAAGGTTATGCATATCGGAATCAACGACGATCGTATTCATTATGAGACTAACGGAGTGCGACTTTCTGAGGCCAGCAAAGAAAAAGATCTTGAAGTAATAATTTCGGACCGAGTCAACATTGCTCAGAAGTAGTAAAAACTGCCAACAAACCGATCGCATTTATTGGCCGTATATTTCAAAAAGTGATATTGACACTGTACCAGACATGCGGCGATTACTTATGTTATGTAATTTATTACGATTACGATTACTTAATATTTTCACGAGTACGATTACGATTACAATAAAATTAGGTGTAATCGATTACGATTACGATTACATGATGTATGAATCGTGATTACAGGAAGAACTGAAACGTGAACTTACAAACTTCCTACACGTGTACCGTACTAAATATTTAATTGGCTGAATTACTACAGATAGTTAGAGTACATACTTGTGTACGAGAAACTATTAACTAAAACTTTGTTAATGTAATCGCAAAAGTAATCACGCTTACGATTACATTTTTAAAGTATTCGATTACGATAACGATTACTAAAAAACAAAGAGTGTAATCGATTACGATTACGATTATTTGAAAAACTGTAATCGATTGTAGTCGATTACGATTACAGATTACGATTACCCCATGACTGCACTGTACATTTCGTTAGTTCGCCCACATCTTGAGGATTGCGTTCAGTTTTGGTCTCCCTATTACAGAAGAGATATAGATAAACTCGAGAAGGTGCAGCGTCGAGCTACTAAAATGATCCCTAGACTGTGAAACAAACCTTAGAAAGACTGATTTAAATAACTGAACTTATTCAGCTTATCACAGCGCAGGCTAAGAGGTGACCTTATAAAGGTGTTTAAAATTTTCAAAAGACTCGATAACGTTAATGTTTATGATTATTTTACAGTCTCTCAATCAAGTGTAGCAAGAAACAATGGAGACAAAATAACGAGGAAGCGTTGCAACTCAAATGAATCAAAAAACTTCTTCTTCAACCGTGTCATCAATGTATGGAATGGTTTGCCTCAAAACATCGTCGAAAGCGAAACTATTTGCACGTTCAAAAACCAACTCGACAAATATTTAGAAGCTAACCCGAACATCCGCTATTTTGCTCCGGTCTAACATCAAGTAGTGTTAGCTTAGTTGTCGTGTATGATCTTCCTTCTGTCCATGTAAAACTTCATTGTAGTTTTTCAATACTACATGTTATTCTTCCTTTTCGTGCCAGCCTCGGCTGGAGGGACTGGTGGGAGGGGAGGAGCCTTCGCCTTTGCTGTCCTGTGTCTCTGACTCTAGGATTACAGTAGATGGTAGCAACAACAAACAGCCTAGGTAGGACCAAGAGGTCTGTTGCTGTTTGCTTTTCCTTTGTACTTCTTTGTACTCCTCTCCTCCTCCTCCTCCTCCTCCTCCTCCTCCTCCTCCTCCTACCCTTCCCCCATTCGCGTGTTTCAGGTCACTGCTGATAGTGACTCCAAGATCCTCCTCTCCAGGCGATGCAGGAGGAAAAGGATCTTGGAGTCACTATCAGCAGTGACCTGAAACACATAAATCACTGTAGAAATTCATATAACAAAGCCAACACTATGTTCGGGTTCATATCGAGGAACTTCGAGTGTAAAACGCCAGACGTGATGCTATCCTTGTATAATTCCATGGTAAGACCGCACCTCGAGTATGCAGTACAGTTCTGGTCTCCTAATTTCAGAAAGGACATTGATTTACTAGAAAGGATTCAACGACGCGCCACGAAGATGATACCAACCTTAAGGGCTCAGCCGTACGAGGAACGACTCAAGCGACTCAATCTCTTTACATTGGAGAAAAGACGCCTACGAGGGAATATGATTCAAGTCTTCAAGTATCTGAAAAAATTCAATAACGTCGATTACTCCAAATTCTTTGAACTGCAAACCAACCTAAGAACTAGAAATAACGGTTTACCCATTCAGTCTAGTCGATGTAACACAGACATCGGAAGGAGTTTCTTTTCAAACCGAGTCATCCGTCACTGGAACAATCTTCCTTCAGGAGTAGCAAATGCGAATACCATCAACTCCTTCAAATATAGAATCGACCGTCACTTCGCTGCGTCGGGAGTAAACTGAATATCGAGGTGCTTTCATCTGTTCCTCAATATCGAGGTGCTTTCGTCTGCTCCCCAGGCCCCAAGTGGCTGTCGAGCAGATTAAATCACCAAAGCGGGCTACCTCGTAATGAGCCAATAGGCTTTCTGTTGCCTGCATTTCCATGTTTCCATGTTTCCTCTTCCTCCTTCTTCCTTCTCATCTTGTTCCTTTTCCTCTTCATCTTTTTGTCTTCTTTCTTCTTCTTCTTCCTCGAATTCTAAATTGAAGACAAGGAAGAAAGTAAAATCAACCTTAAAGACAATCTAGGATGATGGCCACTCAAGGAAGAAGACTGTCCTCACCCACTCTTCCTCCTCTCCCTTCTTACCTCCTCCTCTTCCATTCCCAGCTTCCGTCCTCTCTTCCTCTCTCTATTTCTCTTTACACCTCCACACAGTTTTTCCTTCATCTCCTCTTTCCTATAGTTTTCGTTCACTTTCTTTCTTGGTCTTCTTTTACCTTTCTCTCTTTCTAAACATTACATTTTTTTCTGCCCCTTTTTTTTCCTATACTTGTTTCATTCTCCTTCTTAATTTTCCTCTTCCTCTTCCTCTCCTCTTCCTAAAACTACATCTCTCTCTCTCTCTCTCTCTCTCTCTCTCTCTCTCTCTCTCTCTCTCTCTCTCTCTCTCTCTCTCTCTCTCTCTCTCTCTCTCTCTCTCTCTCTCTCTCTCTCTCTCTCTCTCTCTCTCTCTCTCTCTCTCTCTCTCTCTCTCTCTCTCTCTCTCTCTCTCTCTCTCTCTTCTATTCTTCCTTTCTACTACTTTCACAAATTTCTTCCTTCTTTCCTTCGTTCCTCCCTTTGTCTAGTATTTCTTTTATTTGTTTCTTTCCTTTCATGATATACTTCAATTCTTTCTCGCTATCTAACTTTCTCGCTCTTCACTTCTCTATTTTCCTCCCTGTATTCTCTCTACCCTACATTTGTTTCTGCTCTTCCTTGTTCTTTCTCAATCTTTTCCACTCTTAACATAGGTTCATTCCGCTGTGCCTCTTCTTTCCATCTCCTAATACCTACCCTCTTTTCCTCCCCTACTCAGCGATGCCCTATACACGAGGTTGGCCCTACTGCTTTCCACAAATCAGTAGTACACGCATTGAAAAGCGGGTGCCAGGCGGGGGTTGTGTCCCGCTAGCTCTAGACTCGGGGGGGTGCAATGTCAACTCCAAGCTGCGACAACCAACGCAAGCTCATGGCGCACAAACCGAGGTCTAGTGCTTCATCGCGCCCCTATAACAGGTATGTTCTGGACAGTTACGTTCAGAAAGACTTGTGTCATTCCGCATGGCCACCAAGACGACCATCGCGTGCTGCGTGCGGGTCCCCGCCTCCAAGCAGGTGACGGCCCTGCACCTGGTGGCCGAGATGGCCACCCGCTGCTGCTGTTACAGGCGGCGATCCTCGGCCACCTTCATGACCGTGGAGCTGCTCCCGGAGCGTTGCGTCGCCGTGGACGCTTTGACCAAAGAGTTCGGCGAGTGCCTCGTCGCCGTGAACTGGACGATCGTGGCGGAGCTGGAGACGGAGTGCTTCGTGAGGATCAAGGTGAAGAGGGGACGCAGGACCCTCCGGAAGAAGGCTTTGGATGCAAGATTTCTCATCAAGTGCTTGCAGGAAGGACGGCTTGTGTGCGGTGAAGCCAGACTTGTGTTTGACATCTCGTCATATTCCCCGCTAAGGTTTTGTTTTCACGTGAAAACCACCGCCAGCGAGTGTCCCGCAGCGGGGCGTCGGCCCACTACAGCCGCCATCGGCGGGGGAGGAAGAGTTCCACGACGCGCAGGAATCCCCCGAGGAGGAACAGACGTGCGCCACAACACCCCCGAAGACCGTGGTCACGCAAACGTCGATCAACAAGATGCCGCGAAGGTACCGGCGCAGGATCATGGAGGGCGGAGGAGGCATCCTGCAGCGCCTCAGCGACAAGTATCTCGTCACCGTAGAATACAACGAACGCTCCGGCAGACTGAAGCTTGAGGGCCGCCCCGACGACATCTGCGGGTGCCAGGACGACATAGACGCCCTGATACAGGCGTGGCAGCAGGAGCAAGACCAGGAACACACGAAGAGGAAGGCGGCGAAGACCGGCGCCGAGGGTAACGTGACGGAGCCCCGGCAGGAGCCCGGATGTCGGTCTTTCTGTTCGTGCCGGATGTGCATGTGTGTTCACATGTGCGTGTTTCTTTGCGTGTTCGGCTGCGTAATTGTGAGCATGTGTCTGTATGTGTACGACCGCGTCGTGGCTCTGAAGAAAGCCCTCACACGTAAAGGCGCGCCCAAGGAGGATCCTAGACAAGTGACGTCAATGGCCCGACGCCTTGCGCCACCACCACCACCACCATCACCTCCGCCGCCTCCTTCGCTGCTTCCCCTGAGACGCCTGAGCAGCGCCGACCAGCAGGACATCCTGGGCCAGCGCTGGTTGCCTGATAACGTCATGGACCTGGCCCAGGAGCTGTTGCAGCGACAGTTCCCGAACACTCGCGGCCTGTACGCCAGCGGCGCCGCCTTCACCCTGCCGCCCCTACAGCCTGGCAGCGGGGCGTTCTTCCTGCAGGTGGTGAACAGGTCTACGCCGCAGCGCCTCGCCTCCATGGCGGAATACGGCCGCACAGGGGGCAGCCACTGGCTGCTGCTGTCCTCGTACGGCGCGGCGCGCGGCGGCCAGCTGGCGATCTACGACTCGCTGTACGACACACTCTCGCCCTCCACGTCCGCGCTGGTGCTGCAGCTGCAGGCGCTGCACGCCCCGCCGCCGGGCGCCGTACTGAAGCCCGTCCAACGACAGCGGGACCGCCACAGCTGCGGCCTCTTCGCCCTCGCCTTCGCCTTCAGCATCGCTCACGGCCAGGACCCCTGCCGTGTGCGCTACGTGCGTGCGCGCATGGAGCGCCATCTGCTGGCCTGCCTCGACCGCGGCGTGGCGACGCCCTTCCCCAGCGTGCCCGAGGGGACATTCGGCTAAGATGGTTTCATTTAAGAATACGGACAGGAAGACGTTAACAGGATATGAAGGATCAAAAATGACGGAATTACAGCCAGTTGAGGCAAAAGGAGAGGGGAAAAAACTATTACACACTATTTTCTTTTGCTATCTCTATCACAAACAGTAATCTATAACTAATTATCCCTTATGGCATGCGGAAGTGTGTCATGAATACAATAAAGACTCTTTCTTGAGGTGAGGAAGAAGTGACTGAATGGTCGGCGTGCGGCTGCGGCGTCCAGGAGGATGTAAGTTCGCGTCCCGCCAGCCGCTACATACAAGCAGGCTGTCCTGAAGACCACCTCTCAACCCGGACTCTAGATTCTCTCTAGAAAGAGGAGTGCAGATGCTGGTTAACTCGTGCGTAAGGGATTTGGACAGTAAAGGGATGAGCTTTACTAGAAAGTCGTCTGCAGCGTGGCCGCGGGTGGGGGGGAGGAATGCAGTTAGCAAGTTCAGAAGAGCAGTGAGCGTGAAAATACCGATAAAAGATGGAAAGAGAGGCAACATGGCGGCGGAATTTAAGAGGTAGAAGACTATCAATCAGTAGGGGGAGGCGAGCTGGTGAGACGAAGAGCCTTAGACTCCACTTTGTCCAGGAGAGCTGTGTGAGTGGAGCCCCCCCACACGTGAGAAGTATGCTCCATACGAGGGCGGACAAGGCCCCTGTATATGGTTAGCAACTGTGCGGGGATAAAACTGACGGAGACGATATAGAACGCCCAACCTCGAGGAAACTGATTTAACGAGAGAGGAGATGTGAAGTTTTCAGTTAAGGTTTTGAGTTAAGGATAGACCGAGGATGTTTAGTGTTTAAGAAGATGTGTCGAGTTGTTAGGTGGAGAAATTGATTTTTTTGAGGCATTGAAGGGCACTAGGTTCCTTTTACCGCACTCGGAAATGATAGTAAGGTCTGAGGTTAAGCGTTCTGCAGCCTCCAGCCTGGAGTCATGTAATTCCTGTTGAGAGGGTCTTCTGCTGAAAGAAGTTGAATAATGCAGAGTGGAGTCACTACCGTATGAGTGGATAGGACAGTTTGTTATGGAAAGAAGATCATTGATGAATAACAGGAAGAGAGTGGGTGATAGGACAGAGCCCTGTTGAACACCACTGTTGATAGGTTTAGGGGAAGAACAGTGACCGTCTTCCACGGCAGAGATAGAACGGCCGGAAAGGAAACTGGAGATAAAGGAACAGAGAGAGTGATAAAATCAGAAAGAGGGCAGTTTAGAAAGCAAAGACTGGTGCCAGCCTCTATCGAAAGCTTTCGATATGTTTAGCGCAACAGAGAAAGTTTCACCGAAACGCCTAAGAGAGGATGACCAAGAGTCAGTTAAGAAAGCAAGAAGATCGCCAGTAGAACGCCCCTTGCGGAACCCATACTGGCGATCAGATAGAAGGTTAGAAGTGGAAAGGTGCTTTTGAATCTTCCGGTTAAGGATTGATTCAAAAGCTTTAAATAGACAGGAAAGTAAAGCTATAGGGCGGTAGTTTGAGGGATTGGAACGGCCACCATTCTCAGGCACAGGCTGTGCGAAGGCATACTTCCAGCAGGAAGGAAAGGTAGATGTTGATAGGCAGAGGCGAAAGAGTTTTTCCAGGCAGGGTGTCAGCACGGGGTCACAGTTTTTAAGGACGATAGGAGGCACTCCATCAGGTTCATAAGCCTTCTGAGAGCTGAGGCCAGAGAGGGCATAGAAAATATCATTAGGAAAATCTTAATAACAGGCATGAAGGGGTCACAGGGGGAATGAATAGGAGGAATATGCCCAGAATCGTCCAGAGTGGAGTTGTTACAGAAAGTTTATGTGAAGAGTTCAGCCTTAGAGATAGAAGAGACGACAGTGCTGCTGTCTGGGTTAAGAAGAGGCGGGAAAGAGGAACAAGTGAAATTGGAGGAGATATTTTTGGCTAAGTACTAGAAGTCTCTGAAAGAATTATAGAAACCTAGGTTTTGACATTTGCTATGAATAAAGGATTTTTTGGCAAGTCGAAGAATAGATTTGGCACGATTCCGGTCGGAAATGTAAAAATCGAAGGCTTTGGTACCTTTTGTGAGCTGCCTCTCTATCTTTGATAGCACGAGAACAAGCGTGATTAAACCAAGGCTTTTTAGCATGGGGAGGAGAGAAAGTACATGGAATGTATGCCTCCATTCCAAAGAAAATCACCTCTGTGAAGCGATGGGCACACACAGAGGGGTCTCTCTCCTGGAAGCAGTAATCATTCCACGGGAAATCGGAAAAGTACATCCTCAAGTCGTCCCACCGAGCTGAAGCAAAATGCCAAAAGCATCGCCTCTTCGGTGGGTCCAGAGGATGTACAGGAGCGATAGGACAGGATAAATAAATAAGGTTGTGATCGGAGGAGCCCAACCGAGAGAACAGTTTGACAGAGTAAGCAGAAGGGTTAGAGGTAAGGAAGAGATCTAGTATGTTGGGCCTGTCTCCAAGACGGTCGGAAATACGTGTAGGGTGCTGAACCAACTGCTCTAGGTCGTTGAGGAGTGCAAAGTTGTAGGCTTGTTCACCAGGCTGGTCAGTGAAAGAGGATGAAAGCCAAAGCTGGTGGTAAACATTGAAATCTCCCAAAATGGAGATTTCAGCGAAGGGAGAGTGGGTCAAGATGTGCTCCACTTTAGAGTTTAAATAGTCAAAGAATTTTACATAGTTAGTAGAGTTAGGCGAGAGATAAACAGCACAGATGTATTTGGTAACAGAATGACAATGAAGTCTTAGCCAGATGGTGGAAAATTCAGAAGAGTCAAGGTCGTGGGCACGATAGCAAGTGATGTCGTTGCGCACGTAGACACAACATCCAGCTTTGGATTGAAATTTAGGATAGAGATAGTAGGAGGGAACAGAGTAGAGGTTGCTGTCAGTAGCCTCACAAACCTGTGTTTCGGTGAGGAAGAGGTGTGTGTGTGTGTGTGTGTGTGTGTGTGTGTGTGTGTGTGTGTGTGTGTGTGTGTGTGTCCTCAATAGTGTTGTAACTCATACATATAAGTGTGTACAACAGTGATATAAGTAATAAATGTAATATAGACTAAAAGATGTACGTAAATATTATTAGTGCTGCAATACAGTAAATGTGTCACGGTTTCAATGTAATCTAGGCCACTGTGTCACCCTTTCTTTCATCCTTCCAAACCCTTCCTTCGATCTGACTTCCTTCTCTCAACTCCTCTCCTTCTTTATCTATCTTTACCTCCATACTTTCCATCATTCCCCTCATCCCTCTCCCGTTTTTATTTTAAATCTCTATATGCGTTATGTGCATGGCTCCCCTCGCGTACGTGCGAGAATAAAATAAAAACCTCATAACATACTTCATAAGGGAGTGCCAAGAAACTACATTACTACAACTCACACCGTACCTATCAAAAAATATGTATCAACTGTATCTTCCAAAATGTATCAAGTGTATCTTCCAAAAAAATACGTATCAAATCTTCCAAATGTATCAAATGTATCAAATCTTTCAAATGTGTCAACTGTATCTTCCAGAAAAAAAGTATCAAATCTTCCAAATGTATCAAATCTTCCCAAAATGTATCAAATCTTCCAAAATACTGTATCAAATCTTCCAAATGTATGAACTGTATCTTCCCTCCAAATAATGTTTTAAGTCTAAGGTTCGGGAGCAGCGACTTTCACCTCTGATATCGCAACTGCACAAGCCATTCTGTCTCATGGATAACGTCAACTAAAGTACCCAAAATGCACATATCTATATTCCTTCCGTCTCTTTCATCCTTCCACATCCTTCCGCAGTTCTTGGTTCCTTCTCCCACCTTCCCTCGCTCTTAACTTCTCTTTACTTTCATATCTTCCTTCCGACCGGCCTCTTGCAGACTCCTTACGTTCTTATGTTCTTATGTTCATTCACGTTCTGACATCTTCTATTCCCTACTTCCCTCTCCCAGTTTATTTTCCTTTTAATAAATCCTTCTTTTTTCCTCCGTTTTCCCCTCCATTCTGCCTCTTTTTCAAATACCTCCCTTTCTCTATTCCTTCATATCTTCCCTCATTCACACCTTACCTCTTTTTCCTTCCTTCTTTCCTTCCTCTCTTCATCCTCTTTGTTTCTTCTCTTCCTTTCTCTATACCTTCATATCTTCCCTCATTCACACCCTTACCTCTCTTTCCTTCCTTCTTTCCTTCCTCTCTTCATCCTCTTTGTTTCTTCTCTTCCTTCTTTGTTTCTTCTTTCCCCTTTCCTCCCGCCCTCTTCCATCTTCACTCAACACTTCCTTCCTTTCTATTTTCCGCCATTTGCACCCTTCCTCTGTCTTTCCTTCCCTTTCTCCTACTTTATATGTTTTACCTTCCTTACCTCCTTCTTTTCATCTCCCTTCCTCCCTTTTCCATCTCTACTCAACACTTACTTCCCTTCTATTTTCCATCAATGCATCTCCCCTCTATCCTTCTTTTCGTTTCTCCCACTTTCTATATTTCACCTTCGCTACTTCCTCCTCCTCCTCCCTCCTCCTCCTCCTCCTCCTCCTCCTCCTCCTCCTCCACCTTCCTTCCATAAGGCACAGGTGAGAACTTGAGTCTTACCAATAACTAATTCACTTACAAACACCTGGGCATTCTCTCTCTCTCTCTCTCTCTCTCTCTCTCTCTCTCTCTCTCTCTCTCTCTCTCTCTCTCTCTCTCTCTCTCTCTCTCTCTCTCTCTCTCTCTCTCTCTCTCTCAAATAGAGAGAGAGAGAGAGAGAGAGAGAGAGAGAGAGAGAGAGAGAGAGAGAGAGAGAGAGAGAGAGAGAGAGAGAGAGAGAGAGAGAGAGAGAGAGATGGTCATCTCACGGTCCCCAGACGCCTCTCGAGCAGTCTCAGGCCAGCTGCGTCTTGGAGGCAAGAGTCTGCCCCTCCAGGACCACATCAAGGTCCTGGGAGTGACTGTGGACCAAAGCCTGCGCTTCGACCTCCACGTCCGAGCTGTTGCCCGCCAGGCCTCCCTGCGAGTCTCTGCCCTGCGAAGAGTAGCGGGATCCCTCGACCCACGGGGCATCCTCACTCTCTTCAAGGCACAGATACGTCCGTATCTGGAGGACGGTGCCCTGTGCTGGATGGCGAGTGCTGCCACCCACATGCAGTGGCTCGACGCAGTGCAGCGACGAGCACTGCGTCTGGTGGAGGCCAGCGAGTACCTGGAGGAGTCGTCTGCCACTGTGACATCGCTGGAGCACCGCCGTGATGTCTCAGCACTGGTGGTGTGTCACAAAGCCCAGGTGCAGCAAAAACTCAGCTGCTGGTAGTGGCCAGGACACCTGTGGATCTCCAGCTTGAATTTGAGGGACTCAAGCTGACGCCACGTGAGGAAGTGGAGGTGCTGGGCCTCACATATGACTCCAGGCTGACCTTCCCCACGCACATCCAGTAGCTGGCAAGGGCAGCCTCACGGAAGCTGACGTCCCTAGGCAGAATCTCCTGGCTGATGGACAGTCGAGGGCGCGAGGTCTTATACAAGGCACAAATCCGATCCTCCCTTGAGTATTCGTGCCTAACGTGGGGGGGAGCTGCCAGTGCCCATCTCGCGCTCCTCGACAAGATCCAGGAGAGGGCGTGGAGGATCATCACGGATCGACAACCGGAGCACCTACCGACCCTGCAGACCCTCCAATACCGGCGAGACGTGGCCGGCATCACCACTCTGTACAAAATACGGCAGGAGGGAGGTGACAGCCAACACCCGGTCAGCGGAGGCGGCTCCCACGGCTCTGGTGGTACAGCGATGCCGGACGACTCACTACTAGAGGCAGTTTATAAACACTTACGTGCAGATATGGAACCGTCTCCTTGCGTCTGGTCAGCTGCCTCAGCAGTTGACACACCGGCAACAATATAAACTGTTTGTGAACCAGTGGCTGAACAATTTGTGAACAGGCTAGGCTTTCAGATAGGGGATACCAACTATGTTCCCTTTAGCCTAAAAACTAGTGCCGCCACATAATGTAATGTTATAGGTACTAGGCCCTGATGTAACAAAGTGTCTGTGTAAATAAAAATAAAAAATAAGAAATAAAAAAGAGAGAGAGAGAGAGAGAGAGAGAGAGAGAGGTACTTCGCAGCAGTAATTAAAGTTAGCTCTAATCAGTGTTTGGTCGGCTCTTGCTTTTCTCTCAGCGTCGTGTGTGTGTGTGTGTGTGTGTGTGTGTGTGTGTGTGTGTGTGTGTGTGTGTGTGTGTGTGTGTGTGTGTGTGTGTGTGTGTGTACCAATCTCTATTCTCTATTTTCAATTTTTCGTCAAGCGAGTCACACACAAAAAAAGAAAAACTGGATAGCAATCACTCAGAATTTTTTTTTCATCTTTTTTATCCTCCATCCCACTGTTACCTCATCGCTCCTATTCCTTTCTTCATAGTTATCCTCAATTTACTCCATCTGTATCCACTGTATATGTCTAATCTTTCTCTGTTAATTCCCAAACCCATTCTTCTTTCCTCGTATCTGTGTTTCCCTTTCCTCCTTCCTTCCTCTCTATAATTTCTTCTTATGTGCTATTCCTCTCGTTCTCATTGCCCTCGTCCTCCTCCTCGTTCTCCTTCTTGTACTTTCCTTTCTCCTTTCGTATTCTGTTCACACGATTTAATACTTTCTCCTGATCTCCTCGCCTTCTGCCCCGCTAGCTTTTTTATGTGTCTCAAGCTTTCCTTCCTCTTTTTCCTCCCCCCATTTGGTGTTCCTTTGTTTTTCTTTGTTACGGATACGGAGTTGTGATGTTTTGTTGTTACTCGTCTGGTACCTCTTTTTTTTTGCATTTTTATTTTTATTTTTATTTATTCACTCTATGTAATGATTTTTTGAGTGGTTGTGAGTTTTTCGCTTCTATGTAACTGTATTTCATGTTTTTTTTTTTTTTTTGCTTTCTCTTTCTATATTCATCTTTTTCTCTTCCCAATATACGTTTTTTTTCTTCTAAGGTGATTTTTCAGTTTTTAGTCTCCTTATTTCCTGCTCTGTAATTTTTGGTATGGTTGTGAGTTTTTTTATTTTCTTTATCACCATGTTTCAAGTTTTTCCTTAGCTTCTTCTTTCTAATCTTTTTCCCTTCCCATTATACGTCTTTTTTTTTCTTGGGTGCTTTTTTTTATTTTTAATTTACTACTCTATGTAATAATGTTTTGAGTGGTTGTGAGTTTTTCCTTCCTATGTTACTATGTTTCTAGTTTTTCTAATGATTATTCTTTCTATATTCATCTTTTTCTCTTCCCAATATACGTGAGTTTTTTTCTTGGGTGCTTTTCTTTGGGTCTTTTTAGTTTCCTTATTTGCTACTCTATGTAATTTTTGGAATGGTTGTGAGTTTTTTCCTTTTCTTTATCACCATGTTTCAAGTTTTTCTTTTGCTTTTTCTTCCTCTATGTTCATCTTCTCTTCCTCATATATATACTTAACCTTTCGCTCAATGTGATTATTTCCTTTCTATATTATTATGTAAAGTTTTCTTTTGCTTCTTTCTATCTTCATCTTTTTCTCTTCCTAATTTATACTTCATCTTTCTCTCAGGCACACTGCCTCCTCTTTTTATCAAACTTTCTTCTACAGTCACCCTAAATCTTTCTCTCTTCCTCCTCCTAATCTTTTGTATTTCGCCATAAGTATTTTTTTTATTCTTATGTTCGTATCGGTTCCTGTTCCCTTTCCTTGCCCTTCTCAACACCATGCTCATCTTTCATATCCTCCTCCTCCTGCTCCTCATGATCGCCGTCCTTCCCTTGCCAACAGCCCCATAACACATCCTCCTTTCCTTCCTTCTACTCCTCCTCCGCTATTCATCTGAGGAAAACTGGAATTGACACGAGATTGAAGGAGTCTAAAGCCACTCGATAGTTGCTCAATAGACCACATTTTCCCTCCCTCCTTCCCTCCCTCTCTCCTGCCTTTCCTCCTTCTCTCCTCCTTCCCACTGCGTCGCTTATGAGGTGCCCCCTACAGCTGTGTCTGCCGCAGGAGAGAGAAGAGAAGGAGGTGGAGAAGCAGGAGGAGGAGGAGGAAGCAGTGACGGAATATGAGTTTCTTTGTGTGTGTGCAGCGGTATTGGTCACGTCGGATCCAGATAACGATGTGTAGGTGGAAGAATATGTGCATTAAGGGATAGATGTGTATACTGATAGACACCCATGTAAGTACACACCCGCACAGATAGACAGAGACGGAAATATACTGTACAGAAATTATAAGACAAGTTACTAGATTCCTTATGGGTAGCTAGGTAGCAAACAGACATTTATGTAGCTTGAGAGGTACATAAACTAGCAGACTGGTAAACAGACACAGAGAAAAAGTACGTACAAATATGTATAGTAAGATTGATATTTTTACACCAAAAAAAGAAACTCAAGAGAAAAGGGAAAAAAACACCCGCTTAGCACAGAACGAGTGGTCAGACGAGGGGCCAATTTCTGAGGGCGAGTTGTCCTGATACCGTTTTCTTGAAAGAGTTCAAGTCGTAGGCAGGAAATACAGAGGGAGGAAGGCTTCCAGAGTATACGAGCAAAGGGATGATAAAATTAATATGCTTGCCAACTCTAGCAAAAAGGATCTGAATACAATAAGGATGAGCAAGAGTTTAAACATCCCGTGCAGCGGCGCCGAGGGAGGGAGGGAGGCATGCAATGAGCAAGTTCAGAAAATCAGCCAGCATGAAAATATCGAAAGAAGATAGACAGTGAGGTGAGTAGCGGGATTTTTGTTTTCTACTACACTCTTTTTGTTGCCCTTGAGCCGTCTCCTTTGCCGTTCAAAAAACAAAACAAAAAGATAGAGAGGAAACAGTGCGGAAAAATTCAGGAGGTAGAAGACTGTCGGTGTGAGGAGGGGAACTGATGAAGCGAAGAGCCATTGACTCCACTCTGGCCAAAAGGGCTGTGTGTGTGAAGCCTCCAACACATGGGATGCATACTTCATAAGAGGGGGGCCAAGGCCCTTGTTTATGGATAGCATCTGGGAGGGGAAGAAACTGGTGAAGGCGATACAGAACACCTACGGGGACAGCTGAGTGTCGCAGGCAGGTAGACACCTGCCGAGAGTGACGTAAATCACTCCTGGGAGGCGAAGGGGTGCTGCAAGCCTATCACAGAAGTGTCCTGCCAGCATTTCCAACGTTTCTTCATCAACCTTAGCAACATTCCGGGTCTTTGCTCTAATTTCCATTCTGTGGAGTACCAGCTCTCCTTCAGAAAGTCAGGTTTGTGGGTATTAAGCAGCACAAGTAGGCGTGTTACTTTTTAAGATACTAACTTTTTTCATGGCCAAAATATGATTTTCTGTCCAAATCCGCAAAAACTTATTTTTTTTGGTAATTATGTTGAGGAAATATTCCCCGCAGCGCGCCACGCCCCGCCGGGCACAGCATCGGAATCACTTTTCTTTGTGCAGTGACCTAAGTGCCTCTATGCTCGACCCCCCCGTGAGTTAGTTACAGTATTTATCTAACCTGACGTAGCCTGACCCCGACCGTCAGTGACAACAATGGTGCGGCACAGCACGAGGCGTAGAATAGGTATTTATCGAAAACAGTTCAAATTAAGTAAGCTGACCAAACTAAATACAATCACCTAACCTAACATAACCTGACCTGTGGTCCGCTGTCAAAATACGATACCGCGAAATACATACCTGACTTTGCTGTCGTCAATTTGTGAAATATAATCAGTTCCATTGATGTATACTTTTATGCCAGTTTGTAAATATTTTTTTTTAGCATTTACGACGCTGAAAACTCAGCTAAATGATACATAAAAAAATACGTAACATACAGCCCGCCGTGCTCTGGAAAAAGCACACCCACACACCCCCACACTGGATTTGCATCCTACTACTATACATCTATATTAAATTTCAGTCTAAAGCTGGAAACTACGCCTGCGTACGCAACGAGGCATCATTTCCTCACGTGTTCACAACCTTGATTTTTCAGAAGCTTCCAGAGAAGGCATAGAAAAGATCGATCTTAAGAAGTTTAACAGTAGACTTAGTGGAGTCAGCGGGGGGATAAGTAGGAGGAATATTCTCTCAATCATCAGCAGTTGGATTTTCGGAGAAAGTTCGAGCGAACAGTTCAGCTTTAGAAACAGATTTGACAGCTGGGATGCCATCACGACTAAGGAGAGGTGGGGAAGATAAGGAAGTATAATTGCCGGAAGTCTCTAAAAAAAAAAAGAAAAAAAAAAAAAGGTTAGGGCTTTTTTTATTAATCAAGGAGTTTTTGGTGAGTCGAAGAAGAGATTTGACGCCGAAATATAAAGATCGTGATTAGCTGGAGTTCGAAGGCTCAGGTACTTTTTGTGAGCTGCCTCTTTAGTTTGTACAGCACGAGAACAAGACAGACAGAACCAGGACTTTTTGGCGTGAGGAGCAGAGAAAGTACGTGAAATGTGTGCGTCCTTTCCAGAGACAGTACCCTTTGTAATGCGCTGGGGACACACAGAAGGGTCATTCAAATGTATACTTTCATATATTTACATAGAGAAATAGGAAAAGTACATTCTCAGGTCATCCCACCGAGTTGAAGCATAATGCCAGAAACACCGCCTCTTCCGTGGGTCCAAATATTCTACAGGATCGAATGGACGGAATACAGAAATAAGGTTGAAATCGTGAGAGAGAGAGAGAGAGAGAGAGAGAGAGAGAGAGAGCAGTTTGATGGAAGCTTTAAAATTACCTATATTAAACTTACCTGCGTCACTAACGAGCCTGGAGCAAATCAACAGGCCTCATAATGAAAGTCTACGGGTGCTATATAACAAAATAAAATAAAAAAGGCATTCAGACTAAGAGAAGATAAATAGAAAAAATATACAATGATAAAAAGAAAATATAAACAGAAGCGTCCCGGATACTATTAGAAACTTTACCAAGGCCACCTCTTTTTTCTTTTTGAGCGGCGCGGCTTTTTTTTTTTTTTTTTTTTTTTTTTGTTTTTTTGTGCCCTTGAGCTGTCTCCTTTTTTGTTAAAAAAAAAAAAAAAGGCATTTAATCCTATTCTCAAAATTCCACCTTAATTATCTCTCTTTTTTTCTCCTTTCTTCCTCCTTCTCGTCCCCTTTCGCCTCCTTTCCGCCATCTCATTTTTCTCCCCTTCCTTCCGTCTTCCTTCTCTTTATGCCTTCCCTTATGGCCTCGATTTCCTCCTCCTCCTCCTTTTTTCCCTCTCCTCTCTTAGCCATTTCTCTCCACTTCCTTCTCCTCCCCCTTCACTTACTTCCTGTCTTATGAAACAAACAATACGGTGATATTCTCTCTCTCTCTCTCTCTCTCTCTCTCTCTCTCTCTCTCTCTCTCTCTCTCTCTCTCTCTCTCTCTCTCTCTCTCTCTCTCTCTCTCTCTCTCTCTCTCTCTCTCTCTCTCTCACACACACACACACACACACACACACACACACACACACACACACACACACACACACACACACACACACACACACACACACACACACACACACACACACACACACACACACACACACACACACACACACACACACACACACACACACACACACACACACACACACACACACACACACACACACACACACACACACACACACACACACACACACACACACACACACACACACACACACACACACACACACACACACACACACACACACACACACACACACACACACACACACACACACACACACACACACACACACACACACACACACACACACACACACACACACACACACACACACACACACACACACACACACACACACACACACACACACACACACACACATAACATCCTGACATTCACGGGGTCAAGACCAACGCCTCGTCACCCAACGCGTCCCGGCCGACACCCTGAAGTTTCGAAGCATACTCTTTGGGTCACCCAGCAGCAGCGGAAGGTCAGTTCAGGTGGCAAGCAGTGTGGCAGCCTCGTCATTCAGGCTCGGAGCAAGATGTCGGCAACTTCATCAACGCTGTGCACTTGTTCCCACAGCTACATCACCCAGCCGGGCAGCAACCAACACCTGTGTCTCTCAGACTCCGGAGCTTAGCACCTCCTTACTAGGCCTGGGTATACCTGAGTGACCTCCCATAAACCCATAAACTGCCCACCTGCTGCACCACCGTCAACTGTCACCTGAACCCAGCGTCTGGCCTGAGGATTAACACATGACCTGACCTCACCGTCATCTGAAGAGACCGTACCATTCCCCCCTCCCGGCACCACCGCACGGCACTTCCCCCACCCCACTCCTCCCCCACCCCAAGCTCCATCGCTCCAGCCTTCCCACACATATCAGACCACCGAGCCCCGCCCCCCTTCTTTTTGTATTGTTCCATTTGCGAAGCAAAATTTTATTTATAAAATGTAAATTTTCAGCCTGACAGCTGCCGCAACTAAATAAAACTTTTATCATTATTATTATTATTACTATTATTATTATTATTATTATTATTATTATTATTATTATTATTATTATTATTATTATTATTATTATTATTATTATTATTATTATTATTATTATTATTATTAATATTATTATTACACACACACACGACGAAGCTAAGGGTGCTGTGTGTTACTAGTGTGTTAGTGTAGGAGGAAGAGGAGGAAGAGGAGGAGGGATGGTATGTGGGAGGGTGGGAAGTTCAGGAAGGAATAGTAGAAGGAGGAGGAAGGTAGGACAGGGGTGGAGGAGGAAGACAGAAAGGGAAGAAGGAGGCAGGAAATGAGAGAGAAGAAAAAGTTAAGGCTTTCACGAACCTTCTTGGAAATTGGACACATCATCTCCATCACTACCACTACTGTTATTACTACTGGCAGCATCACATGCACCACTCACACTACTGCCATCATCACCAGCATCATCATCATCATTATCAGCATCAACATCATCACTATCATCGTCAATCCCACTATCATTGTCCTTTTCATTATAACCTTCCCAGTAAGTCATTTTCAGAATATTAAAACACTCGTCATATTAGCATCATATTAATCCATATACCTCGCATTATGAACCAATATTATGATGATGAATGGCGGCCCTCGTGTGTGTGTGTGTGTATGTGTGTGTGTGTGTGTGGGTGTGTGTGTGTGGGTGTGTATAATTCTCCTCTTGGTCTGCTGCGGGTCTCTCTCGACCCATCCAGCCGGTCCCCTACGGAAGAGCACATAACTCATAGTACCGATCTTTGGGTAGGACTGAGACCACTCACACACAACACACAGCTAAAGCGAGGTCACAATTACTCGCCTGACGTCGCGTACCTACTCACTGCTAGATGAGCATGGGCTACACGTGAAAGAAGATAAACCCAACTTATCGTCTCCCGGCCGGGGAATCGAACCCCGGTCCTTCTGGTTGTGAGCCAGACGCTCTATCCGCTGAGCTACCGGGCCGTGCGCGCGCGTGTGTGTGTGTGTGTGTGTGTGTGTGTGTGTGTGTGTGTGTGTGTGTATAAACAACAGAGTGGAAACGTCCGGGAGCAAAGACAAGCAGACAAACAAATGTTTAGTTTACCTCCTTGCTCCTACCTCCTCCTCCTCCTCCTCCTCCTCTTTCTTCTCCTCCTCCTCCTCCTCCCCTC